>NW_017893318.1:64695-112906 GCF_001540865.1 Ananas comosus | reverse complement strand
AGTGTCATTTCACTTTAACTTTATCGAATGCCACTCGATCTATGTCATTGTGTCACTCTGTTCTTTTGCTCACTTTGGGTGCTCACTTTTCTCTCATGCATACACATAGGGTTTTCGACATTCACATAGTTCTCATTCATCATATTATGCAAGTTGTACTCACAATCATGCATCATTACATTTTCATCATTACTTTACCCTAAAATGCATGCAACAATATATATACACATGCTCAAATGAATGACACATTAGGCATAGAGAGAAGTTCAATGAGTTTGAGAAGCACCACCCACCTCGTAGGCTTTCAAAGGTGCTCCGATGATTTTCTTGGAATTTTTAGACCTTTCGTTCTTTACCTGCGGCAAAACGAAGCCCTATTAGGCCATTTTGCTCATATCTTTTCATTGGCTCTTCGTAATGTTAGTCCGAGCGCACCAATGCGTCGGAAATGCCCCCAATTAGGTTTTTAGAGGGTCAATTGCACTTAGAAATCCCCATGAGCAAAAGCCCCAATTTGGGTGCCCTAGCTCCATAGCATGTGAAAACTTGGGGTTTGATCTCAAAGAGAAGCAAAAGTAGCTTTATTATACTCTAAAAAGTCCATTAGAACCATCTTTAGACAAATCAAAACTCTACTTAGGGTTTCACCATGAGAGGTGATGAAGCTCACCTCAAGCTTCACCATTTTCATGGTCTTGATCTCTGAAGAAGCAAAAGAAAGCTTCAAAGACTTCAAATAATCCATAAAACCCATTTCTAGGTCATTCAAAACTCATTCTAGGGTTTTACTATACTAGGGATCAAAGCTTACCTCAAGGCTTTCCCTAAAATGCTCCAAGGTGGAAGAAGAAGAGGTAGGCTCACTACTTGATCTTCTTCTTCACCTTCTTTTCCTTCCTTTCCTTCTTTCTTCTTCTTCTCCTTTGCCTTCTAGAGAGAGAGGGAGAGAAGAGAGTGTGTGTGAGGGAGAGAATGAGATAAAAGGCTCTCTCAGCCCTCTACATAACCCATGGGTTGTAAAAATGCAAATAAACCCCTCAACTTTCATCTTATTCAACTTCCTAGACTGGGCAGATTTCGGGCTCGGGGACCGGTCTCCCCGACTAGGGACCGATCTCCGAGAGCTCTCCCAGCGCAGCCAGAGCTGCTGCGCGCAATGCGACCGGTCTCTCTTTGAGGGGACCGGTCTCTCAGGCAGGGACCAGTTCCCGAGAGCTGGTTCTCAGGGACTTAGCCGATTTTTTGGCTGTCTCATTTCTCACGCGTTCGGGGACCGGTCTCTCCCACCAGGGACCGGTCCCCGAGAGCTCAAAATCTGCAGTGTGCAGAATTTTGATTCTTTAGCTCTCGAAAACCTCCCGTAACTCACTTTTGATCATTTTAACACCTTCGGACTTTCCGAAGTGTACCATCCTCGCACTTTGGTCAATTTGACTAAAGTTCGATATTTATTTTTCGAATTTTCGGTATATTACAATCTATGTTCATTATGCGGATATTTTGTCATCCATTGGTAGTCATCACTTAGCATTTTATGCATTCATTAACATTTACCACATGCATTCTCGGTTAGTATAAATCTCATACTTACGTTTGACATCTGTTTAGCATTTTTATAATATACTCATGTAAATTAACATCAACTCATGTATTTACTTGACATCTATCTTTATCATGCATTCTTAAATAGCATACTTTAATCTTTATCATGCATTCTTAAATAGCATACTTTAATCTTTATCATGCATTCTTAAATAGCATACTTTATCATGCATCAATAGTAAACATACTACACTTTAGCATGGAAAGCGACCTAATCGCTTCGGTGAGCACAACCCACCTCAAAACGCTTTCCGATTGCTTGTCGACACTTGCAATCGGCCTCCCGTAGCACCCGTAACCCGGTTTGGCCCGATCTTTTGCGCAACCACCCGAACGGCCTCCGATCCACGATCCGAAAGTTAAAGGTCTTCGGTTATGTGCCACGGTGCTTCAAATTCATTTCCATGATTTTACGACGTCGCCTCGGCCCTCCAGGCGGTAACGAAGCCTAAACGTCCGTTTCTTTAACAACTTTGTAACGGCTCGTCGGATTGCCGAACCGTCTTCTCCAACGCGTTCGTTTACCTAGCAATTTGGTTTACGGAGGGTTAAATTAGATCAAACCCTCATATTTTCAAAATTAGTATTTTTGAGCCCTAACATGAATTAACCTCCAAATAATCCCAATTAAATGGAACAACATGCTATCAATGCTCATTAGAGGCTATTAGTGCACTTAAAGCTAAGGATTAAACCAAATCCCAAAAGCTTACCCCAATGTGAACGCCGCAACGAAAACACGCCGCTCCAACGGGCGCACGAAAGCTCGATCCGTCGCCTCCAACGCGTTCGCAGACTCGACTCCACCAACCCTCCAATTTTTAAAGAGAGATATAGAGAGATGAGAGAGATATTTAGAGAGAGAAAGGGGAGTTTCTCTTCCCCATCCATGCGTGCGTGTGTGTGGGTGTGTCGGCCATGGTGGTCGGCTGATGGAGGAGAAGAAGCTAATTAGCTTCTTTAATTAATTACACCCCGACACTATTCATTCCAGGCAACTTAAAATTTGATATCTTTCGTCGGAACTTCCAGAGTATCCGTTTGAGCTCAAATTTGACAGTCGTATTCGGTTTAACGTACTGAACAAGAATATACTTTAAGTTTTCAGTTTCGACCCCGTTTGGTCACCGAAAACTGTACCGAACTGTAATCTTTATCAGCTAGCTTTCGGATTTTATTTCTCAACTTTCGGATGTCAGAAAAAT
This sequence comes from Ananas comosus, assembly GCF_001540865.1. Classification (NCBI taxonomy): domain Eukaryota; kingdom Viridiplantae; phylum Streptophyta; class Magnoliopsida; order Poales; family Bromeliaceae; genus Ananas; species Ananas comosus. The sequence goes on along the minus strand of NW_017893318.1, from coordinate 110,099 downwards.
ATGAAACTTTAAATCTAGCCTCATAAAAATATTTCTGACTTATCCTCCAATTTTCATAATTTTCTGAGACTATGCATTTTTTGCTAATTTATCTGTCTCGTTTCCAACAGAAAATTCTAAATCTTCTGTTTTCATTCCGATTTCAGCACAAATCAATTCTGACTTATGTTTTACTTCTCTAAATCCAATAAAAATAGTATCCCACACTATTTTTATTTTTATTTTTATTTTTTTTTTACCAAAATCTGGTATATTACAAGAACTCTCCCCCCTTGGTTCTTTTCCTTTTTTTGATGGATTTAGCTTGTTTTGATCTCCTCCCCTTTGTGTTTCTTTGCCTCTTGTTGGGTTCCTCCATGGGAGAAGCTTGGAGAGTTTGATTGGAGCTTGATTGAGGATCAAACTTCAACCCTAGAGGACTTTGAGCTTGATTTGGAGCTTTTTGAGAGATTAGTAACATGTATTCTCCTTTTGATATATGTTTTGATGGATTTTGCTAGAGAAAATCCTAGATTTTGGATTTTAGGGTTAGAAATGGAGATTTTTGAGTTGAGGCTTTTGATCTTGATTGATCTTATTAGAACCTTCCTTTAGGTTGGTTTTGAAGGATTCTTGCTTCCTTTTGGAGATCAAGAGAGATTTTCACTATTTTCGGTGAGTTTTTAGCCCTTTCCTTGAGTTGCTTAATGTTTGAACTCATGATTTGTCGTTTCGATGTTGTAACTCCCCTAACCTACCTCTTAGGGTGCTAGGAGTGTTTATCGAAGCTTCGTTAGCGTTTTGGACACCCACGCGGAGCTTTTGGTGGGTTTGGCTTCACATGAATAGGGGGAAATCCCTCCTAAGTGGTTAATATATGGTGTATTATCATTTTGCATGCATTTCCATGCTAGATAGAGTTTTTGTGAATTTATGAATACCTAAAATGCATGTGTTATGTGTATTGTACATGCATGTTTAGAGTATTCTCTTTTCCAAGTCGGAAAAATATGTTGCATGTGTGGAAGATGGTTAAAATATATACTCATGAACATTAAACTCATGTTTGATACTAGTGAACTAGAATGCCGTAAAGAGGCACTTGAACTAGAAAATTGTTGAACTGCAACTTAGAGACATGATGATAGGCCACCAGAAATCTGCTATATTCCATATTTTAGACATGATGACATAGAGATAGGCCATTGAGACAGTTACTATATTTCGTGTTTTAGACACGATGACATAGAGGCGGGCCTTTGGGACATGTGCTGTATTCCGGGTTTTAGATCCGATGAAACACTGATGAACCACTGGGACCTGGGACAGACTTATTCGCTTGCATGCCATTGTGCTTATTCGCACATACTTGTGAGGGTCGCTCCCTATAAGTCGGCACTCCGGAGATAGCCATCGCGACATATGCTCGCTCGTGCGGGATTGGGCGCCAAAATGGGATGCCGTGGGGGAGGCTCATTGTAACAATGTGAACTCTCGAAATCCGAGGGTTGCACCTCGTCTAGAATCGACTAAGGGTCGAATGGATAAGCTTTGAAAAAGCTAAGGATGCACGAAATCCGAGCAGTGCATTGGAATGGAGTCCGCGAGAGCAAGTAATGCAATCAGCATTTTTGGGGCTGAAGTTGCTCTCGGGGACCGGTCTCTGGAGGTGAGAGACCAGTCCCATCAGCTAAAGGCTGTGGGGTTGCTGATGCAACCGGTCCCTGGCAGAGGAGGGACCGGTCCCAGCCTGCGACACCAATGAAGAGAGCCGAAAATCGGCTAAGTCCCAAGAGTTTAGCTCTCGGGAACCGGTCTCTCTGAGAGGAACCAGTCTCCCGAGGACCGGTCTCTCAAGGAGAGACCGGTTCCCGAACGCGGGTCCGCGGGGGGAGGCCTCGGGGACCGGTCCCTGGTCGGGGAGACCGGCCCCTCCGCGCGCAGAACGCCCAGTAAGGGCTGTGTAAGAGACGAAAAGTTGAGGGGCTTCTTAGCATTTTGTTACAAAATGAGAGAGGGTATTAGAGAGAGACCTTTTCCTCTCTCTCTCTCATTCCCTCAGCCTCTCTCTCTCTCTCTCTCTCTCTCTCATCGTGCGAAGGGAGAAAAGACGGAAAAGAGAAAGAAGAAAAGAGAGAAAGGAAAAGAGAAGAAGAAAAAGAGAAGGAAAAGGAGAAGATGATGAGGACCAAGTAGAAGATCCTCTCCCACATCTTCATCTTCATCTTCTTCTCATTTTGGAGCTCTCTCAAGAGGTAAGTTTCATGGCTTCTTGTAATAGTTCCTTGTAGATGGGTTATAAACCCTAGAAATGGATTTAGAGGAACTCTAGCATGCCTCTAAGATGAGTTCACCCCATTTCATAGATCGATTTGGTGGTTTTGATGTTGAGGGCATTCTAGGGCATCCATGGGGGTTTTTGTAAATAGATGAGTTTGATCTCATTTGACCCTTCGTAAACTTAATTGGTAGGTAACGAAACACGTTGGCGAAGTCGGCTCGGAAATTCGACAGGCCGTTGCGAAGATATTGAAGAAACGGGCGCTCGGAGCTTCATTTCCGCCTGGAAGGCCGAGGCGACGTCTATAAATTGTGAAATCGGGTCCCGAGCCCCGTAGCGGCAAGGCGAAGATCGCTAGCACTTGAAACGGTGAAGCGGCGCGCTCGAGGGGAGCAACTGTGAGATCGGGCCCAAACGGGTGCCGAGTGCCGCGGGAGGCCGATTGCAAGTGTCGACGAGCAATCGGAAAAGCTATCTAAGGTGGGTTGTGCTTACCGAAGCGACTAGGTCGCCCTTTATGTCTTAGCAATGTATCTCCATGTTGATACATGTGCATGTAGACAAGGATAAGAAATGCATGATGAATGATAATGCATAAAGTAAAGGCTATGTAATGAACGCATAGTAAGTAGCAAGCACGAGAGCATGACATGTAAATAGTGCTAGCTAATGTAAAGAATGCATACTAATAATAGTGCGTAGATGGAAATGCTAATTATCAAAGATGCATAGAGTAAATGCCATGTAGAAAGCATGAGTTAATAACTCTAGTGTGAGTAGAGTTGATTGGACAACTAGGTTGTCAGGTAGATCGAGTGGCATCTAACCTAGCGTTAAAGAACATAGATTGAATAGTAAACCTAGAGTCGAACAATCTAGGTGTGTGGCATCGAACTTAGTGTTAGTGAACCTAGGTCGAACTAGTAAACCTATAAGTGGACATCTAGGCCAAGATGACAAGAACCTAGCAAGTGTACCTAGGTTAAGTGACGTGGACATAGAACCCAGAGTCTTGGAACCTAGGTTGATGAGTATAGTAGTATAGCCACTAGGATGAGTTAGGTCGATGATATAGGGTTGGTTATGAACCCTCGACCTATGGAAAGTGGATTCCGGGATCCCAGGACTTTTGATGTCCCTAGTACAAGCTAGGGCGTTTGTGCGACGACTTCGCCGCCGAGCTTGGTACTGTGGGTAGATTGGGCGTGACCATGTGGAGACCACCGCCCGGGGCTTGAACCATTGCCGTGGCGTTTGTGCGACGATTTCGCCGCCAGGATGGTTAAGCCATTTGAGGATCAGACCGCCAGAGCAGACTGATTCCATGCTGGGTAAGTATGATGCGGGTGCCTCCAGGTGGCTGAGTCTGACATGACCGTTGTTGGGTGTGGTGCGAACCGTTCGCCGCCAGACGGTATATCATGTCTCGAGCCCATGCTGGGTAAGAGCAACGCGATCGCCACCAGATGGTCAAGTCGTGCGACTCGAGCCGAGCTTAGCGTGTGCGACGACTTCACCGCTAGGGGGCTGAGAGCGGTAGGCTGATGAGCAGCCGGTGCGCTGGCTATCCGCGAATGATTGACTCGAAGCCGAGTCGTGTGGTTAGCATCGATAGGGTGGAGGAACCCTTATGAGCTAGAGATAGAAGCTTGAGCTAAGGTAATAGAGACCTTAGAAGCCAGTGGACTGAGTTGAGATCCTAGGGTAATGGAGACCTTAGAGTAAAGATCTGAGCTAGGAGTAGCCAAGTAAATGTAGAATCTAATGATCTACTAGTTGTTGCATAGAGTTGCATGATCTTCATATCGCATATTGTGGGGCATGGCATGTATTTCAATTGAATATATATCTGTTGTATATTGTTGAACTAACATGTTGCAGTGCCTCCTCGGACCTATCGGTCGAGCTTTTTCCTTGGGTGGCCGTACCCACTGGGAACCATGGAGTTGGTTCTCACCCCACGTTGTTTTGGGGTTTTACAGGTTCGCACGTGAGCGGCGCGGCGTCGCGAGGAAAGGGGGTAGATCCATAGATAGCGCCCTACCCAGAGACCAGAGCTAGCAGTACCCCGTCGACATAGCTTAGGGGTATGGGGAAAGAAAAGAACCCAATGTATCAAATTGTAATAAGTAAACGATGTAATAACTTAGATTGTATTTGGAGGAATCAAATGAGAACTGTGATGTAAAAATATATGAATGTGAATGTATGTAATAACATCGGATATGTTATGTTGTTGATACCTTCCTTATGCAATCTGCTTGTTGAATACTGTTCCCGGTTGGAACCATTGTATTGTATTGATTGTGATGCCTTGAATGTACAGGGGAGACTCTGTCCGCAGTACAGGGGAAACCCTGTCCGTTCGGCGCTGTCGGCGCCGCGACCTCGGCCAAATTGGCGGGTGGTCGCGGGGCGTGACAGAAGATGGTATCAGAGCATAAAGTAGAAAATGGGAAAAAAAAAATGGTTTAGACAGACCTAGGAGACCCTAGGATAGCAAACCATAGGAGATTAAGACTCGTGAGAGACGAGGACTTATTTCTTTTGGCGAAAGGTTAATCGATTGGGTTGTGTCATAACCTCTAAGACGGATATTAGAGGTAGACTCAAGGTAGGGTTTATTCTCGACCCAGTGTGTTTATGTTGGGCGCGCACAACATAAAGCCGAGAGACGAGAATAGACGTCCTTGCTTGACTTTCGCCTGATTGGCTTTTGAGCCGTGTTAAGGGTCACGTGTTCGACCCGAATCGGTCGAGAACTAATCGGGTTGTCTTGTTTCAGGAAGCGATGGCACCGCGTAGGCGATCTTCATCCAGATCGGCACGGGAGGGGGCAAGTGGTGTCCCTGAGCAAGTTGATGCGAGCGGAGACTCGGAGCTTCGCGATCAATTGGCCACACTCATTGGAGTGATGCGGCAACAAGCTGATGTGGTGCAACGGCAGCAGGAGGCTGCTATGCGCCAAGAGGGGCGAATGGAACGACTCCAAGAGACTGTGGATCGGCTGATAGCAGCACCAGCTGCGGCTGGTCGAGGACAGCCAGGAGTTGCGGCGGAGATGTTTCCGTCGGGGTCGTGCGACCCGACCTTGTTAGCCCAGAGGTTGCGGCGGAAAGGGAGCGAGCTTTGGCGGCCCTCATGACTTTCAAGAAGTTCGATCCGCCTACCTTTGATGGAGAACATACGGATCCGTGGGTCGTTGAGATGTGGATCGATTCCATGGAAACCCTCTTCGAGGATCTGTACACGTTGGAGCGAGACAAGGTAAACTTAGCCGCGCATTACCTCAAACAGTCGGCAAAGGTGTGGTGGAAAGGCGTCAAGCGAGATCGACCGCCTAGTCTCCCTCCTATGACATGGGAAGAGTTTCGGGGAATGATATTCTCTACTTATTTCCCCGATAGTGAAAAGCGAAAGCTCAAGGAAAGGTTCCTTAAGCTGCGACAAGGAAGTCACACGGTTAGGCAATACGAGCGGGAATTTTCCCGTATCGTGCATTGTGTCCCGAATGTGGTGCGGGATGACGAGGACAAGGCTGACTGCTTTGTGCGGGGGCTTCGGCCGGACTTGTACCTGGCAGTGCAGGTACTTAAGTTGCAGACTTTCGCTGAAGTCCTGAATCGGGCCTTGTGGATAGAACAAGGCAATGCATTCCTGCGGGAGAAGCGCGAGGAGCATTACAAGGAGAGGGGGAAAGGACGGCCAGTGAACGAACACGATGGTCAGTCGAGTTCCCAGCAGACCTCAGTAAGGATGCGCTCTCGATCTAGAGCTCCGGGGACGTATCACATTCGGTCCTCGGCGAGATGTGTAATTTGTGGAGGCCCTCATTTTCCACAGCAGTGTGAGCAGCGCGAGGGCAAATGCTTCAAGTGTGGGCTGCCGGGCCATGCGCGTGACGAGTGTCCGCAGGGTGATAACCGGGCCCTGACACTCGCGACGGCCTATTCTTCTCTGGGACAGCCGGCGGGTGTGCCACCTGCGGCATGGTCGGGGGAGCGGCCGTTGAGAATGATGCAACCAGAGGGTTCGCGACGAGCGCCGGGTGGCCATGGATAAGCGACCCGAGGTGCGGGGCCTGCCGTGCTGACGACGTCATGATAGGTATGAGCTATTGAGCAAGCATATTTTTGCATGATTTCAAGTTAGGGCATAGCATGCATTCATCATTGGTCAGATGCTACTATTTTTACATTGTATAGTAGGGACCGAGTGGTCGGGTCAGTAGGTACCGGAGCATGCTAGCAGGATGAGAGTGTAGCGCCTGCTAGAACAGGTAGAAGGCCAAGTGGTACTAGCAAATGGCTAGTGATGATTTTGAACGGGGAACGAGGCTCGTAATGGAAATTAAGATTGTGAGTGAACTCTCGATGCAATAGATTAGAGATTGCGAGAGTTGAGCCTTGACGTTTGGGACACCCGAATATCTCAAGAGTACTTCGGATGTGGATTCGATAGATCGAACGGGGTAATGAACCACCGTTGCGGAATTGGTCGATTAGTGCCGAGTTTGGCCTGTGGGCCTAGTAGTACCTCGAATTGAGGTGGACGAGTTATGCTCTTGTGGCCGGCATGCATAGGCTAAGTTGCTTGATGCGAGATTTCGTGTGAGACGCTATAGAGACGTAGAGCGCTCAAGTATAGTTACTCGTGAGGTGCGGCTTCGATTCAGCCGGTCGAGTGAATTGGCAGTAGCACTTTAGCAGGGCTAAGTGTGAAACGAGCCACGGATCACTCGTGAGGGCTGGTGGTTCGCACTAGGTGCCTAAGAGCCGCTAGAGTTGATAGCTCTGTGGAGCATGTCGTGTAGGACGACGTTGGCAGGTAGTACTTGGGGACGACCCGTGCCTGGACCACTTGTGGACTGTGGAGCCTGGGCCTATTGGGCAGGCACAGTCAGCTGTGAGAGACAGCGGCCCGGTACCTAACGGTAGGGCGAGAGAGTTTTGGTCGAGACGGTAGTCCAAGCATAGACCCGAGTGCGCGAAATGCCGCGTGTTGAATAGTGGGATCGATAATACACTGAGTGCGTAGTGACCCAACCCAAGGATTGGAGATGGATTGAGGCCTTGATAGCTCCTGGTTGGAGTGTGTGCGAGTTCTCCAATGAGAAGGTCGCCCAATGATGATTGGGTCTACGCTTGTGAGCGAGAGACGCTAGGCGTTGTTGAGACGAGCTAGGTGATTGACCTACGCAGGATTGGTGGCCTTAGTCCGCCTGAGGAAACCGATGGTCGGTATAGCCGAAAACTCTAATAGTGAGTTGGGCTTAGGTTCACGAACGGAGGATTCGTGTGGTGGTTGAACGTGGCCTAAAATGTCAAGGGATAGAGAGAAAGTAAAGTGGTCTCCAGGAGACACTTGAATAATAGATAACCACGTGAAGAGTTGGTGTTGAGAATGATGCTTTCAAGAGGATTGAGAATCCAAGGTGCACGAGAGGATGCCATCTCCTGATAGATGGAAATGAGATGGTACAGATAAGATGATAAGGTGGTATCGGGCTCCTAAATAGCCAACGTGGTGAAGTGCCACCGAGTGGGTACTTAAGCAATTCGAGAAAGTCTACCCGTGCATATAGAAATGGGGTGGTGAATCATTTATTGAAGTGATGCGATCTTGCTGGATCCACACCGCCGGGATGAAAGGGTAGCCCTGATCTCGAACGTTGGTGATGTTCGCCAGAACCGCGAGGGAATAGGTCCTTCTTCAGCCGAGTGGCTAGTGAAGATAGTGTGTGTATGGGGTCTTGAATATTGACCCACACCGCCAATGAGGTTTGTAAAGCGGTAATACACTTTCGATGTTACAAGAGGAAATGTGAATAAACGTGGTCTCACATTCTTCGTAGTGGGCCTTTAAATGAGTTCGATGAGAATAAAGGCCACTCCGAAGTACAAAAGTGCATTGGAACCCTCGAGTACTCGATGAGTGGATCGAGGAATAAAGAGGGTAGGAATGAGTGAGTTTCGAGGACGAAACTCTTTTAAGGAGGGGAGAATGTAACAATGTGAACTCTCGAAATCCGAGGGTTGCACCTCGTCTAGAATCGACTAAGGGTCGAATGGATAAGCTTTGAAAAAGCTAAGGATGCACGAAATCCGAGCAGTGCATTGGAATGGAGTCCGCGAGAGCAAGTAATGCAATCAGCATTTTTGGGGCTGAAGTTGCTCTCGGGGACCGGTCTCTGGAGGTGAGAGACCGGTCCCATCAGCTGAAGGCTGTGGGGTTGCTGATGCAACCGGTCCCTGGCAGAGGAGGGACAGGTCCCAGCCTGCGACAGCAATGAAGAGAGCCGAAAATCGGCTAAGTCCCAAGAGTTTAGCTCTCGGGAACCGGTCTCTCTGAGAGGAACCAGTCTCCCGAGGACCGGTCTCTCAGGGAGGGACCGGTTCCCGAACGCGTGTCCGCGGGGGGAGGCCCCGGGGACCGGTCCCTGGTCGGGGAGACCGGTCCCTCCGCGCGGAGAACGCCCAGTAAGGGCTGTGTAAGAGACGAAAAGTTGAGGGGCATCTTAGCATTTTGTTACAAAATGAGAGAGGGTATTTGTAATACACTGAATTTTTTTTTTTTTTTGCAAATTGCGAAATTCGAGTGTGAGGAATGATGTGTGGAACTATTCTACATGTTCTAAAAGGTTAGAACAAGTTTTTGGATAAGTTAGAGGATGATTGGAATGCTAAAAGTGAGAAAGTGCATTGAACTGGTGAAAATCAGCATTTTCTGCTTGCTGTACCGGTACAGCCATCACCTTGTACCGGTACAAGCTGGCAGATTCGTGGCAGCAAGGCTAGTTTGGTAATTTCACACTTGATCCCTACCTATTTGATCCCAGCACGACTCTGGGACTTCAGTGGAGTGTGCAAGAGCTCTGAGAAAGCTTCTTTTCCCTTCCTCTCTCTCTCTCTCTAGGGTTTTTCTCTCTCTACGTCGACTTCGCCGATTTCGCTCGTTTTCGTCGCCGCGTGCGTTCTTCGCTGTTTGCGAGCGTCGCAGGGCCTACGTGGACGTGTGAGGGAGTATTTTGGAGAGTTTTTCGCAGCTCTGAACCAGCAGGTCACTGGTTGGAAGCTTGAGAAGGTAATCGACTCACTTTCGCCGTTATCGACGTTCTATTCGTCGATTTGAGTAATGATTTCGGGTTTTTGCTTCTTGCTATGCTAGGCTGAGATTTCAGCAATTAAAGATGAGTTAATTAGCTGTGAATTAACCTTCTTAGACCAGGGATAAACTACTTTGAAGCTTAATTGGAAGATTTAGCCATTTATGAAGCTAAAATCGGAACTAAATGCACTTAGTTGCGCGAATTGACGCAAATTGGGGATTTTTCTTCGCAGCAGGTATTCGAGCTTCGCTGAGCCGAACTTGTACTCTTAGAAGCTGATTTGGAAGCTGCTCTAATCAAGGGTAAGCAGGAAATTCCGTTAGAAAGTCAATTTCGCAAGAATTGAACTATATAAGCTCATTTACAAGTATTTTGACGTCGTTTCGGTATTGTTCGCAGCGAGATCGCAATCGAGCCTTGGATTGTCTTCGACTGCCTTGTGAGGACTCTTGGAGGTTACACTTGAGGTATTCCACTAGCCCAAAACAGGGATTTACGGGATTACTTTGTACGAAGTGTAATTAGGCCGAAATTGGATATTCCGGTCGTAATTTTGACGCGGTATTGATGTTTGTGTTCAGCAGGATTGAGACCTAGTGGAGCTGATCTTTGGAACTTCTTGTGACTATTGGAGCTTAGTACTAGGTGGGTTTGACCTAACCAGAGCAAGTGAAGCTCCCCTATATTCTATATGTATTATAGACGTGGTTTAATTATATGCCTATGTGATTGTTAAAGGTCTTGGAATTCGTTATCATGACGTTTATCATATGTGAAATGAGTGTTCATGCATAAAAGTACTCATGCATTAAAGTATTCTTATTTAGTTCAGTAGAACAATCAGGTGATCAGTTTATTATGTTTCTATGATATAGAGAGCATATATGCATGATATTTATATTCAATACAGTTGAATAACTGATGAACAAGTGTAGGATGCACTTTAAAGTAGAGAACTATGACATTCTCCTGACTCTAACATAGAGAACTATGACATGCTCATGACTATGTTGTTAGTGCTATACTAGTGGATACTAGCTTTTGTTACTATTTGTGTATTGAAATTCCGATCAGAGGATCGAGAGTAAGAACTTTACAAATGAAAATATGAAAATTGGGACATGTGGCTAATGGACTTTGCTTGCTTGCCATCGTGCTCATTCGCACACGCTTGTGAGGGTAGCTCCCTACAAGCCGGCACTCCGGAGTTGGCCTACGCGACAGTTGCTCGCCCGTGCGGGATTGGGTGGCGAAGTGGATTGCCGTGGGGAGGGTATACTACCACGGGGCCATTAGGCGCGGCGCAAGCTGGACTACCTTGAGTAGGTCCTAGTGAATGAAAAGGAAAGTGATAATGATAATGATAGTAATGAATGAGCATCCGTTATAGTGTACAGTAGTACTTACACTTCTGTGATTATGTTTATGTTCATGTTTATAGTAGTTGTGATACTTCTATTATTCAGTTGATTCATTACTGCAGAAATCATGTTTACATGTTGAATACATGCCTGTTACCGGTTAACACTGCATATTTCTATATCATGCACTTATTGCTTTTACTTACTTTCAATACATCATGAGCCTAGTGGTGTAATTCGCCGAGGCTGGCGGCTTACCCACTGGGAACTATTGTTAATAGTTCTCACGCCCTTTTGGTGGTTGTTTTTACAGAGCCATCTGCAGGAGAGGCTAGGGATCGTGGCAAGGGAGTCGCGTCTAGCTAGACTTTGCTAGGAGCGTGCTAGTCGATCACCTTGCTACTCGGGCTACGGCCGAGGGTGATGTCCATTGTATAGAGTGACTACCTGTGTACAGATGTTTTTGTGTACCCTGTGTTGTATATGAGTTGATGATCCAGTTGTTATAGTTCTTCTTCTTCTCCTTTTGCTGGGATTTTGGATTGTATACTCCTTGTTTTTTTTTCTGATACTATATATCGACTTGTACTTTGCTCTGATATCAGGATAGGATTTTCTTTGTTTTACTTCTTATCGATTTGCTTTCTTCGTAGACGCCTTATATACTGCAGGTGTATGGCGGGTCTGTGCACGTGCCGGATATGCTTCCGCTGGTACCCGGGCGTGACAGTATTAGAGAGAGACCTTTTCCTCTCTCTCTCATTCCCTCAGCCTCTCTCTCTCTCTCTCTCTCTCTCTGATCGTGCGAAGAAAGAAAAGACGGAAAAGAGAAAGAAGAAAAGAGAGAAAGGAAAAGAGAAGAAGAAAAGAAGAAGGAAAAGGAGAAGATGATGAGGACCAAGTAGAAGATCCTCTCCATCATCTTCATCTTCATCGTCATCTTCTTCTCATTTTGGAGCTCTCTCAAGAGGTAAGTTTCATGGCTTCTTGTAATAGTTCCTTGTAGATGGGTTATAAACCCTAGAAATGGATTTAGAGGAACTCTAGCATGCCTCTAAGATGAGTTCACCCCATTTCATAGATCGATTTGGTGGTTTTGATGTTGAGGGCATTCTAGGGCATCCATGGGGGTTTTTGTAAATAGATGAGTTTGATCTCATTTGACCCTTCGTAAACTTAATTGGTAGGTAACGAAACACGTTGGCGAAGTCGGCTCGGAAATTCGACAGGCCGTTGCGAAGATATTGAAGAAACGGGCGCTCGGAGCTTCATTTCCGCCTGGAAGGCCGAGGCGACGTCTATAAATTGTGAAATCGGGTCCCGAGCACCGTAGCGGCGAGGCGAAGATCGCTAGCACTTGAAACGGTGAAGCGGCGCGCTCGAGGGGAGCAACTGTGAGATCGGGCCCAAACGGGTGCCGAGTGCCGCGGGAGGCCGATTGCAAGTGTCGACGAGCAATCGGAAAAGCTATCTAAGGTGGGTTGTGCTTACCGAAGCGACTAGGTCGCCCTTTATGTCTTAGCAATGTATCTCCATGTTGATGCATGTGCATGTAGACAAGGACAAGAAATGCATGATGAATGATAATGCATAAAGTAAAGGCTAAGTAATGAACGCATAGTAAGTAGCATGCATGAGAGCATGACACGTAAATAGTGCTAGCTAATGTAAAGAATGCATACTAATAGTAGTGCATAGATGGAAATGCTAATGATCAAAGATGCATAGAGTAAATGCCACGTAGAAAGCATGAGTTAATAACTCTAGTGTGAGTAGAGTTGATTGGACAACTAGGTTGTCAGGTAGATCGAGTGGCATCTAACCTAGTGTTAAAGAACATAGATTGAATAGTAAACCTAGAGTCGAACAATCTAGGTGTGTGGCATCGAACCTAGTGTTAGTGAACCTAGGTCGAACTAGTAAACCTAGAAGTGGACATCTAGGCCAAGATGACAAGAACCTAGCAAGTGTACCTAGGTTAAGTGACGTGGACATAGAACCCAGAGTCTTGGAACCTAGGTTGATGAGTATAGTAGTATAGCCACTAGGATGAGTTAGGTCGATGATATAGGGTTGGTTATGAACCCTCGACCTATGGAAAGTGGATTCCGGGATCCCAGGACTTTTGATGTCCCTAGTACAAGCTAGGGCGTTTGTGCGACGACTTCGCCGCCGAGCTTGGTACTGTGGGTAGATTGGGCGTGACCATGTGGAGACCACCGCCCGGGGCTTGAACCATTGCCGTGGCGTTTGTGCGACGATTTCGCCGCCAGGATGGTTAAGCCATTTGAGGATCAGACCGCCAGAGCAGACTGATTCCATGCTGGGTAAGTATGATGCGGGTGCCTCCAGGTGGCTGAGTCTGACATGACCGTTGTTGGGTGTGGTGCGAACCGTTCGCCGCCAGACGGTATATCATGTCTCGAGCCCATGCTGGGTAAGAGCAACGCGATCGCCACCAGATGGTCAAGTCGTGCGACTCGAGCCGAGCTTAGCGTGTGCGACGACTTCACCGCTAGGGGGCTGAGAGCGGTAGGCTGATGAGCAGCCGGTGCGCGGGCTATCCGCGAATGATTGACTCGAAGCCGAGTCGTGTGGTTAGCATCGATAGGGTGGAGGAACCCTTATGAGCTAGAGATAGAAGCTTGAGCTAAGGTAATAGAGACCTTAGAAGCCAGTGGACTGAGTTGAGATCCTAGGGTAATGGAGACCTTAGAGTAAAGATCTGAGCTAGGAGTAGCCAAGTAAATGTAGAATCTAATGATCTACTAGTTGTTGCATAGAGTTGCATGATCTTCATATCGCATATTGTGGGGCATGGCATGTATTTCAATTGAATATATATCTGTTGTATATTGTTGAACTAACATATTGCAGTGCCTCCTCGGACCTATCGGTCGAGCTTTTTCCTTGGGTGGCCGTACCCACTGGGAACCATGGAGTTGGTTCTCACCCCACGTTGTTTTGGGATTTTACAGGTTCGCACGTGAGCGGCGCGGCGGCGCGAGGAAAAGGCGTAGATCCATAGATAGCGCCCTACCCAGAGACCAGAGCTAGCAGTACCCCGTCGACATAGCTTAGGGGTATGGGGAAAAAAAAGAACCCAATGTATCAAATTGTAATAAGTAAACGATATAATAACTTAGATTGTATTTGGAGGAATCAAATGAGAACTGTGATGTAAAAATGTATGAATGTGAATGTATGTAATAACATAGGATGTGTTATGTTGTTGATACCTTCCTTATGCAATCTGCTTGTTGAATACTATTCCTGGTTGGAACCATTGTATTGTATTGATTGTGATGCCTTGAATGTACAGGGGAGACTCTGTCCACAGTACAGGGGAAACCCTGTCCGTTCGGCGCTGTCGGCGCCGCGACCTCGGCCAAATTGGCGGGTGGTCGCGGGGCGTGACACTCATTCCTAGAGTGGGGATGTTGACTACCACGGGGCTATTGTTGGCACGGCGCAGGCCGGACTACCTACGGGTAGCTTCTACAGGATTGGGTTACTGGTGATTTATTGTACCTTTTGGACATTGACTAGAATAGTAAACATTGACATCTTTACTATTTACATTGTGGATATTGGGTTAGTTGCATACTTATGCATTTACATGTTGAATACTCTTGTGCACTTACTTATAATAGTTGCTTTCATACTTATGCAAATTCATGCCAAGTAGAGATTATGTGATAGATTATTATTTATTCAAATCCATGCTAAGTAGGGACCATGTGGTAGATTATTATTCATGAAAGTAGAGACTTCATGCTATATTGAGCTTCCATTTCAGCGATTTAATTATTCATATTATTCTTACCTGTCTTACTTACCTTGCTTAGTTGTGGGCCTAGTGGTGCATTTCACTGAAGTCAGTAATTGCCCACTGGGAACTATTATTTAATAGTTCTCACACCCTCTGTTTTATGTTTTCCTTTCAGAGCCCTCTGCACCGGCGGAGGCACGGGACCGCGGCAAGGGGATCGCTAGCTAGATAGCGAGGATTTACTTCTGCTCTTAGGTGGTTCCCTCTCTTTGTATTTTGGGAAAGCGAGAGTTTTTGTGTTACCATGTATAGAGAGCACCTATGTACTCTTTTAGCACTTGTATTTGGACCTTTGGTTGTACTACTTTATGATTTATTTGGGGGTTTTAGCTCTCTACTCTTCACATTGCTTCAGTTTCTAGATGATATATATTGCTCTGATACTTCTAGTTGTTTCCTTTCATTATCTCATTTATTATTTTGTTTTAGACGCCTTATATGTTTTAGACGTATGGCGGGTCTGTGCACGTGCCGGGCGAGCTTCCGCTGAGTCCCGGGGCGTGACAGATTAATTTGGTATCAGAGCCTAGGGTTGAGTCATAGTGGACCTAGCAAACCTTAGGCCGGTTGGACTATAGGAAATAGGCTCGTGAGAGACGAGGTCCATTTGACTTGTGAGCAAAAGTATCATGATTGGGTATCTTGATAACTCCAAAAAGTTGGAGTTGATCGAAGTGTATGGCCTCTAACTTCGCGAAGGGTTACGTTGGCGGCCGACAACGTAACATCGGGAGTTAGTGGTGAAGAACACTTCCTTACTTTCGCATGATTTGGGTATTGTCTATTTGAGCGGGGATGCGATAGCGTGAGTTTTACTAACTTGCGCTTTTATGATGTTGTAGTGCGATGCCGATCACACGCTCTCAATCTGCTGGAGCGGACAATGCGGCAAACTTGGAGGAGGTCGAGACCTCCGCTACCTCCAGATCCGGCGAGGTCCGAGAGTTGAGGGGCCAGCTTGCGGCCCTCACTGATATGGTGGCACAGCAGACTGAGGCGGCGTGCCGACAGGAGGCGCGGATGAAGCGCCTGGAGTATCTCCTACTGCAGCAGGCGGAGGCTCGGGAGACTCAGGTCCCTACACCGCCAGCACCAGTCGTGGACGTCGCGCCGAGAGCACCATCCCCCGCGCCCAGTTCTTCGTGAGTAGCGCCCGTGGCCGCACCTCAGGAGGAGGCTTTGGCGGCGCCACCTGTTCAGGCACCCCCGATTGGAGCTGTTTTCTCCGTGATGGTAGAGGGGATAGAGCGGGACCGACTGATGGAGCGCCTCAACGAGTTCAGGAGGTGCGGTCCCCGGATCTTTGACGGCGAGAAGGTCGACACTGGATCGTGGAAAAGTGGTTGATGCATATGGAGAAACTCTTCCGCGACACCTTCGTGGAGGAGAGATCGAGTTTGGCTCGCCACTCACCATCTGGACGGCGAGGCCTATCGCTGGTGGTTGGATCTTCAGGAGAACCCCAGCACCGACTTGGCAGCTATTACTTGGAAGAGGTTCAAGGAGCTTCTTCTGGCGCACTACTTCCCGACTAGTGTCAAGCGAAAAATGGAACAAGACTTGCGCAACTTGCGCCAGGGAGAAAGGACCGTAGCCGAGTACGAGCGGGAGTTTTCTCGGCTTCTACACTGCGTGCCTTTCGTTGTGCGGGACGATGATGACAAGGCCCGTATCTTTGAGCGAGGATTGCGACCGTCGATCTTCCGGTTCGTGCAATCTTCTAACCTCCAAACCTATCGGGAGGTGGTGGATCGCGCGCTCATCGTGGAGAGCGGTGCGGCAGAGATGCAAGAGCAGAAAGAGGGCTTGGACAGGGGTAAAGCCAAGAGGCTTGCGGCGGAGGGTGCAAGCCAGACGCACTCTAAGAGGCCGCCGAAACACCCTAGGAGCCAGCAGCGTGGGCGTGGCCCGTCAGCGCAGCGAGGAGGTCCAGATCGATGCCGACCTCCCCAGTGCGTGATCTGCGGCGGTCCTCACACTCCACCGCAGTGTCCACAGCGCGGAGGCAGGTGCTACCTGTGTGGCCAGGAGGGCCACTTCCGGACTGAGTGCCCGAGGAGATCGTCACCGGCACCATCGACTGCATCGGCACCGGCTCTACCAGCCGCCAGCCACGAGACTCCACCGACGTAGTACCAGCCTGGGCGGCCACCCGTCCGGCGCCAGAGCGAGGGTTCTCGACAGGCCCCGAGTGGGCGTATGTATGCTGCTCAGACCGAGGAGGCGGCAGCAGCCGAGGATGTGGTCGCAGGTATCATTTTACTTGATGGCATTAGAGTTCATGCATTATTTGATACCGGTGCATCACACTCATTCATAGATCGGCTGTTTGCCGAGTTGCATGGCATCCCTATGCTTTCTTTGTTGCATCCGGGACGTGTAGTTGTCCCCGACCACTCTTTGGATATTAGAGAGTATTGCCCCAGTTGCCCTATTCGGGTAGGAGATTGGGTTATACCTGTGGACTTGCTAGCCCTGCGCAAGCTGGGGGAATTTGATGTGGTCTTAGGCATGGATTGGTTAACCAAGTATTATGCCACGATTGATTGCAAGAATCGCACGGTTACTTTTAGAGAACCGGGGCAAGTTGAGGTGATATTTCGAGGATGTCAGAGTTCGCTTTTTGCGATGACGATCAGCTCGTCTCGAGCTAGGCAGCTGATCAGCAGAGGTTGTATAGCCTACTTGGCTAGTGTTGTGTTGAGGGGCGAGGGTGATACCCCTAGGATTAAGGATATCCCGGTGGTACGGGAGTTTTGTGACGTGTTTCCAGCTGAGTTACCGGGTATGCCACCCGATAGGGAGATCGAGTTTGTGGTAGATCTCGTCCCTGGGACTACTCCAATCTCGAAGGCACCCTATAGGATGGCACCGGCGGAGCTGAAGGAGCTGAGGGCACAACTATAGGATCTGCTATATAAAGGCTTCATTCGACCGAGCGTCTCGCCTTGGGGAGCGCCAGTTTTGTTCGTCAAGAAGAAAGACGGATCGCTACGCCTAGGTATGGACTATCGTGAACTTAATAAAGTCACGATCAAGAATAAGTATCCGTTGCCGAGGATCGATGACTTGTTTGATCAGCTCCAGGGATCGTGTGTGTATTCTAAGATCGATTTGCAGTCGGGATACCACCAGTTGAAGATCAAACCCGATGATGTATCGAAGACGGTTTTCAGGACACGGTATGGACATTATGAGTTCACTGTTATGCCGTTTGGGCTTACTAATGCCCCGGCAGCTTTTATGGATCTAATGAACCGTGTTTTTAAGCCATATCTAGACAGGTTCGTCGTGGTGTTCATCGACGACATTTTGGTTTATTCCCGAAGTGATGCAGAGCACGAGGAGCATTTGAGGCTTGTACTTCAAGTACTTCGGGAAAAGGAGCTCTATGCCAAGTTGAAAAAGTGTGAATTTTGGCTTCGAGAGGTAGCCTTCCTTGGACATTTGATATCGGGATCAGGTATTGTGGTGGATCCCAAGAAGATTGAGGCTATCAGGGATTAGCCGAGACCGACGAGCGTCACGGAGATTCGGAGTTTCCTTAGATTGGCCGGGTACTACCGGAGATTTGTTGAGGGGTTCGCCAAGCTGTCTACTCCCCTCACGAGACTCACGCATAAAGGAGTCAAGTTCATTTAGAATGATACATGCGAGAGAAACTTCCAAGAGTTGAAGCAAAGATTGACGACCGCCCCGATCCTAACCTTGCCGTTGGCTGGAGCAGGGTATGTGGTTTATAGTGATGCTTCACTTAATGGATTGGGTTATGTGTTGATGCAGGATGGCAAGGTGATCGTGTATGCTTCACGCCAACTAAAGGAATATGAAAAGAACTACCCGTCGCATGATTTGGAGCTAGCGGCCGTAGTCTTCACCTTGAAGTTATGGCGCCACATCTTTATGGTGAGCGGTGTGAAGTGTACACAGATCACAAAAGTTTGAAGTACTTATTCACTCAGAAAGAGTTGAACTTGAGACAGCGCAGATGGTTGGAGCTGCTCAAAAATTATGATTTGACGATTCTTTACCACCAAGGCAAGGCTAACGTGGTGGCGGATGCGCTAAGTAGGAAATCGACAGAAAACTTAGCGATGCTTGTTGTGACCCAACCGCAGTTGATCGAGCAGATGAAGCGGTTGGAGTTGGAGGTAGTGACTCCGGATACACCTTTGAGGTTGATGACCTTGGTTGTGCAACCTACACTTTTGGACAGGATTAAAGAAAAGCAAGCTTCCGATGTGGAGTTGCAGAAGATAAAGGGTAAAATGGTTGATGGTTGCACCGGCGATTTTCTTGTGGATGACCAAGGATTGATGCGTTTCCGTGGACTGATTTGTGTACCGGCGGATTCGGGAATTAAAGAGGACATTCTTCAAGAAGCGCATCGAGTGCCCTACGCTATACATCCGGGAGGCACCAAGATGTATAAGGATTTAAAGTTGCCTTATTGGTGGCCCGGGATGAAAAAGGATGTTGGCGAGTTTGTAGCTCGTTGTCTAACTTGCCAACAAGTAAAGGCCGAGCATCGAGTTTTCGCGGGAAAACTTCAGAGTTTGCCTATTTCCGTGTGGAAGTGGGAGAAGATCACCATGGATTTCGTGACTGGATTGCCCCGCTCTCAGGCCGGGCATGATGCTATTTGGGTGATCGTGGATAGGTTGACGAAGTCGGCGCACTTCATACCTATTCATACTACTTAGACCGGGGAGAAGCTCGCACAAGTGTACCTTGATTAGATTGTGCGACTTCACGGAGTGCCCACGTTGATTGTATCAGATCGAGACACCCGGTTTGTGTCTCGTTTTTGGAGGAGTCTGCAGGACGCCCTTGGCACTCGTTTGGACTTCAGCACTGCTTTCCACCCTGAGAGTGACGGGCAGTAGGAGCGCACCATTCAGACTTTAGAGGTATGCTCCGAGCATGTGTGATTGACTTCCATGGAGGATAGTCGCAGCATCTACCTATGGCAGAGTTTGCTTATAACAATAGTTATCAAGCAAGCATCAAGATGGCGTCCTTCGAAGCACTTTATGGACGGAAGTGTAGATCGCCACTTCATTGGAGTGAAGTTGGCGAGAGACTGGCGTTAGGCCCTGATGTGCTCCAGGAAGCTGAGGACAAGGTTCGCATTGCTCGGGAGCGACTTTTGACGGCGCAGAGTAGACAGAGGAGCTACGCTGATCGACGGCGGCGAGACTTGGAGTTCCAAGTTGGAGACCATGTTTTCTTGAAAGTCTCGCCGACTAAAGGAATCAAGAGATTTGGGATTCAGGGAAAGTTGAGCCCCCGCTTCATTGGACCGTATGAGATCTTGGAGCGTGTGGGCCCGGTAGCGTATAGACTTGCTCTACCACCGAACCTATCGGGCGTGCACAACGTCTTTCATGTATCCGTCCTTCGGAAGTACATCTTCGACCCGACTCACGTGTTGGATGCCACACCTTTAGAGTTGCAGGAGGACTTGAGCTTCGAGGAGTAACTTGTGAAGATCTTAGCTCGCGAGGTACGGAAGCTGCGGAATCGGGATATTCCGTATGTGAAGATTCTTTGAAGCAACCACGGGGAGCGATAGGCCACGTGGAGCTTGAGAGCGCCTTGCTGGAGCGTTATCCCCATCTTTTTCAGATGGAGTCTTGAGGTACGTTGCTTTCGAGTTTCCCGGACGAAACTCCTTTTTAGGAGGGGTGAATGTAACACACTGAGCCGTCGCAAATAGTGAGGTTCGAATGTTTGCTTTGTGTTTCGAACTTTTCCACACTTCGTGGAGGGTCGTGGATAGTGTTCTGACCCATGGTTCGAACCCTGAGATTGGAGGTTTAAAACCTAGCACCAAAATCCGAAAAGTCGGATTTTTGGTCAGCTCTCGGGTAGCCTCAGCAGGGCTGTGTACCGGTACAGGGTTGATGGCTGTACCGGTACGCGCTGATGGCTGTACCGGTATGGGGCTGGTGTAGCGGTATACAGACGGATTTCGTGCAAACCCGAGGCTCGGGTTTGGCTGTTTCGCAGGTGTTGTACCGGTACGCGAGCCCGTGTACCGGTACACAGTGCAGCGCGAGCAGTTTTCGGGCAGGGGTGTTTTTGCAATTGTTACAACACCTATATATTGCAACCCCGCCCCCTTAGACAGGGTTTTGAGCCCTAGATCAGTGGAGAACAAGGTGAGAACTCTCCCTCCTTGGTTCTTTTCCTTTTTTTGATGGATTTAGCTTGTTTTGATCTCCTCCCCTTTGTGTTTCTTTGCCTCTTGTTGGGTGAGGTGCTATTCGTTCGCCGCCAGATGGCCAAGTCAAGGGACTTGAACCAGTGTTCGGCGTGTGCGACGACTTCGCCGCCAGCTGGTTAAGTCACAGAGTGCAGCCAGTGCGCAGACTATCCGCGGATGATTGACTCGAGGCCGAGTCGGGTGGTTAGCTTGATTAGGTTAATAGAAACCTTATAAGCTAGTGATAAAGGTAAGAGCTAAGGTAATAGAAACCTTAGAAGCAAGTTGAGCTTGGATTGTGGCGAACTAAGGTAGTAGAAACCTTAGAGTCAATTAACATGAGCTGAGATTAGCAGAGTTAATGTAGAATCAATAGATCTACTGAATGGTTGCTTAATTGTATAGAACTGCATAATATTCATATTGCACGTTGCGAGGCATGTTATCTGTTAGCTGCATAATAGCATTATGATGTATATCTATAGATGTTTTTGGACTAACATGATTGCAGTGCCTCCTTGGACCTCTGGGTCGAGCTTTTCCCTTGGGTGGCCGTACCTACTGGGAACCATGGAGTTGGTTTTCATCCCATGTTGTTTTGGGGTTTTACAGGTTCGCACGTGAGCGGCGCGGCGGCGCGAGGAAAGGGCGTAGATCCATAGATAGCGCCCTACCCAGAGACCAGAGCTAGTAGTACCCTTCGCGTTACCCCGTTGATATACGCTTAGGGGTATGGGAATAGAAAAGAACCCAATGTAATCAAATGTAATAAGTAGATAGAACGATGTAATAACTAGATTGTAATTTGGAGGAATCAATGAGAACTGTGATTAAATGTATAATTGTGAGTGTATTAATAACATAGGAATGTGTTAGTGTTGTTGTATACCTTCTTATGCAAATCTGTTTGTTAAATACTGTTCCTGAGTTTGACCTTGTATTGGTATTGATTGCGATGCCTTGGAACGTATTAGGGAGACCTGTTCGGAGTACAGGGGAAACCCCGTCCCGTTCGGCGCTTGTCGCGCGCGACCTCTCGGCCAAATAGCGGGGTGGTCGCGGGGTCGTGACAGAAGATGGTAATCACGAGGCATGAAAGAGAACGGGAAAAATGGTTTAGATGACCTAAGGACCGCTAGGATATGTACAACCATAAGAGAAAAGCTCGTGAGAGTACGAGGTGTAATATACCGAAGAATCGAAAAACATAAAATATGAACTTTTAGCTCAATGACCAAACGGCGAGACGGTACACTTCGGATAAGTTCCGAAGTGTTAAAATGAAATCCGAAGGAGTTTGGGAAGGTTTTCGGGAGGGCTAAAGTAATCAAATTCTGGCAAAAACTGGCAGATTTTGAGCTCCGGGACCGGTCCCTGGTAAGGAGAGACCCGGTCCCCGAAACGCGTATAAGAATGAGATACGCCAAAAAAATCGGCTAAGCCAGACAGATAGGCTCTCTGAACCGGTCATCATGCCTAGACCGGCCCAGAGACCGTCCATAAGAGAGACCGGTTGCTCTGGCGCGCCAGCAGCTCTGGCTGCGCTGGGACAAAACGTCGGGAACCGGTCCCTGCTCGGCGAGATCCGGTCTCTGGTCTGGCGAAAACTGCCGACAGCTCGGGCACGTGTATAAAGTGGAAGTTGAGGGTTTTCATTAGCTTTTGCAAACCACAAGGGTTATGTTGGGGCTGAGGAGCCTCTCTCTCTCAATTTCCTCACCATCTCACACTCTCTTCCTTCCCTCCATCTTCTCTTACGATAGACAAAAGAGAAGAAAAGAAGGAAGAAAAGAGGAAAAAAGAGGAATGAAAATTTGTGTGGAGAGAGAAGAAGAAGAAGTGAAGAAACTCCTTTCTCCTCTTCATCTCTAGCTTGAAGAAAGGAAAGCTTGAGGTAAGCTTGAACCCTAATGTAGTAAAACTCCTAAAAAGGGTTTGAATGAACCTAGAAATGGTTTTAAATGGAATATTTTAGTGTTTGAAGCTCTCTTTTGGCTTCTTTAGAGATCAAACTCTTGGTTGCTTAAGGTGAGGCTTGGGCCACCTCTAATTGGTGAAATCCAAAACTAGTTTTGGAGAAGTCCTAAGAATGGTTCCTATGGATTATTTAAGAGTATAATGAAAGCTACTTTTGCTTCCCAATGAGATCAAACGCCTAGGTTTTGATATACATTGGTAGCTAGGGCACCCAGAAATTGGGGCTTTTGCTCATGATGGTTTCTAAGTGCAATTGACCCTCTAAAAACCTAATTGGGGGTATTCCCGACGCGTTGGTGCGCTCGGAAAAGCATTTCGAAGGGTGTATGCAAAGTTATGGGCAAAATGGCCTAATAGGGCTTCGTTTTGCCGCAGGTAAAGAACGAAGCATCTAAAAGTCCCAAGAAAATCGTCGGAGCACCTAAATAGACCTACGAGGTGGGTGGTGCTTCTCAAGCTCATTGAAATTCTCTCTATGCCTAATGTGTCATTCTTTGAGCATATGTTATATATATTGTTGCATGCATTTTAGGGTAAAGTAATGAAAAGAATGTGATGATGCATGATTGTGAGTACAACTTGCATAATGTGATGGTTAAGAACCTTATGAAAGTTAAAACCCTATATGTATGCATGAGAGAAAAGTGAGCACCCAAAGTGAGCAAAAGAACAGAGTGGCACAATGACATAGATCGAGTGGCATTCGATAAAGCTAATGCGAAATGACACTAGAGTTAGTGTGATGTAAAGAATTAAAGTGATGTAAAGAATGATGAAAATGACGACGAGTAAAGCTAAAGTAAAGTGGGCAATAAGAATAAGAATGCTAGAGTTAGCAAAAGTAAATGAAATGCAAAGAACAATGATTGCTAGAGTTAGCAAGAGTAATGAGAATGTACGGAATGTGATTGCATGAGTTGCAACATAAAGTGACGTAAAGAACACTAGAGCTAGTGTAAAGTCAAGATTGACTTATAATCCTTTGAGTTAAGGATATGATCATACTTGCTATTGAGTTCCGTGCTCGAGGGCGGTCGCTCCCCCTCGGGCGATGCGCTCCGGAGTTATGCATCCGGGTTGGAGTAGACCCGTAAGGACGGTCCTAGCTGGTGAGTACCTGCGATGATGGACTTAACGTGAAGCAAGTTAATGTGGCGAAACCCCCGGGTTAGCCTTAATGATTAAAGAGCAAAGAACAAAGAACAAAGAGCAAAGAACAAAGAGTAAAGTTAAAGAATGAAAGAACTTGCATAATCTGCATATGTTTAATGTTGAGCATACTTCCTGCTTTTGTTCAGGCATATTAGTATCATGTTATAGATTGGTTACCATATTTCAGCTTATTCTTTCTATTATGCCTGAGTTAGTCCTAGTGGGAAAGTCGGTGATGTTGAGGCCGAACCCACTGGGAACTTTGTTGTAGTTCTCACCCCACTATTTCCACAGAGCCGGGACCGAGCGAGCCGGCGAGTGACCGAGGTAAAAGTATCGCGCCTTAGACAGAGGCCACCGATGTTGGGTTTCATTTTGTAGTAAAGTACCTTATGATCATCTTTTGTATTTGATGATTTAGCAAAGCAAGAATAGAATGTAAAGCTTATTTTGAGGTAAATGTGATGTAAGAAAGAAATGATGAAATTATGTAATGAAATGTAACGAGTCTTAAATGTAAGAAATGGATGCAATGTATATGATCTAAAATGAATCATATTACTTGTGAATGTTTAGTTTCCTTTTTCTTTCACTTATGGCTATTGCTTACCCTCGTGTAAGCCGTTTGTGTATGTTTCCGCTAGTGCTTTTCTCTATTGATGAAAAGGTACGTGTGATGAAGCCTTGGGCGGATAGGGAAAACTCTGTCCGTCCGGCGTCTATTTGGCGTGCTCGGGTCGGGCCAAATTGGCAGCGGTCCCGGGGCGTGACAGTTAGCTTCAAGATCTGCACCTTTTCATAAATCCTCGGCTGGAGTCCTAGCAAGAACCAGTCAACCCGATCCCGATCATCTCGAACAACATCGGGAACGCCGTCAATAATATGAGAGAACTCTTACTCATATTCCCCCACCGATCGATCACCCTGTCTGAACTTGCGGAGCTTCTCCTGTAGCCTCCGCTTTATCGTATCGGAAAAGTAGTTCGCGAACACCGCACTTTTGAACTCCTCCCACAGCATAAGCGAAAGATCAGTAGGTCGATCCACTCGCTTCCACCACACCATCGTCGCCTTCTCAAGACAATGGGTGGCAAGGTATACTTTATCCTTCTCCGAGGTATTTAGGTCCTCGAAGAGCGTCTCTATTGAGTCGATCCACGACTACACAACCGCTGACTCCACCAAACCGCCCTCGAAGGTAGGTGGGTTGAACTTCTTGAACTGAATGAGAGCCGCCAACGTGTGCTCTCGCTCCGCCTCTACCGCCGCGCTATCGGGATTTGAGGTTCCCGATCCGGCCGGTACTACCGTAACTGGGACAACCGCCGCTGCCGCCGCTCCCTCGTCCACGCTCGGCACTACCACAGGGGGCGCGACATGATCGACACCCGCCTGGGCCGCCGCCGCCGGCTGACGCTCCAAAGCCTCCTGGAGCCGCTGAATCTGCTCCCCTTGGCATTGAACAGACTCCGCTTATTGCCGCACTACACCAATAAGCGCGGCCATCTGCTCCCAAAACTCACTGTCGCCACTCGCTTCGGATCGCTCGGGTGCCGCATTCGGCTCCTCCAGCATCGACCTTGTCTGTGGTCGCCCACGAGGTGCCATTGCTTCCTGAAAAGAAGCAACTCGCATTAGTTACATGACCAACATTACTTGACCATATCCAATTCGGCGAAAGCAACATACACATTCATCTTTGCTTCAAGCGTCATGTCGTCGGCCGCCCGACACAACACTAGAAGTAAAGGACAAATGAAAATTAAACTTAGCCTCTAATCACATTAGAGACGTCCCAACCTAACCCAATCACGTGCTTTCGCTAACTTTAATTCCACATCACTCACGTTTCCTAGATCCTTAAGGTCTTCCAATCCTAAGGGTCTCTAGGTCCATTCCTATTTTTTCACTCTAGTCTCTGATACCACAATATCTTTCACTCCCCGGGACCGATACCAATTTGGGCCGGCCCGAGCACGTCAAACAGACGCCGAACGGACAGAGTTTTCCCTGTCCGCCCAAGGTTCACCACCTGTATATTTTCAAACAAGAAGTGCACTAGCGGAAACATACACAAACGGCTTACACGAGGGTAAGCAATAGCCATGAGTGAAAGAAAGGAAACTAAACATCTACACAAGTACTATGATTCTCTTTTGATCACATACATTGCATTTAACCTTGATATTCATAATTCTTTACATTGCTTGCATCATTTCTTTTTACATCACATTGCCTCAAAATAAACTTTACAATCTTTTCTTTCTTTGCTTTATACATTAACATCTTAAATCATCAAATACAAAAGATGATAAAAGGGAATGCTACTACAAAATGTAAATAACCCAACTCGGGTGGCCTCTGACTAAGGTGCGATACCTTTACCGCGGTCGCTCGCCGGCTCGCTCGGTCCCGGCTCTGTGGAAATAGTGGGGTGAGAACTACAACAAAGTTCCCAGTGGGTTCGGCCCGAACCTCACCGACTTTCCCACTAGGACTAACTCAGGCATAAGAGAAAGAATAAACAGAATAGTAACCAAACTATAATCATGATGCTAATATGCCTGAACAATAAAGCAAGAAGTATGCTCAATATAAATCATGCAAGTATGCAAGTTCTTTGTTCTTTACTTTTTATTCTTTAATCTTGCTCTTTGCTCTTGTTCTTTAATCTTACAGCTAACCCGGAGGTTTCGCCACATTAACTTGCCCACATTAAGTCCATCATCGCGGGCCCTCAGCTGCCTCCCGCTAAGACCATCCTCGGGTTTACTCCAACCCGTGATGAAAAACTTCGGAGCGCATCGCTCGAGGGGGAGCGACCGCCCTCGAGCACGGAACTCATAGCAAGTATAATCGATCCTTAACTCTAAGGATATATATAGTTTAATCATTGTCTTCACACTAACTCTAGTGTTCTTTACATCACTTTATTTTGCTAACTCTAGCAATCATTATTCTCTAACTTTACTCGTTCTTTATCCCACACCTTGCATTAACTTTAACCATTATCATTGTTCTTTTCATCACATTGATTCTTTGATACCACACACTAACTATAGTGTCGACTATATACTTTCGAATGCAACTCAATCTATGCTCTTGTGTCACCTTGTTCTTTTATCTCATTAGGTTCTCACATTACCTCTCATGCATATATAGGGTGTTATAGGTTCTCAACCAACTAGAAATGCACGTGTACTCACATCATGCAACATTTACATAATTATCATCACATTTTACCCTACAATGCATGCAACAACATATACATAAATGCTCAATTAAATGACACATTAGGCATAGAGGGAATTCCAACAAGTTTGGATAGCACCACCCACCTCGTAGGCGTACTAGGATGCTACGGTGATTTTCTTGAGATTTTTAGCTTCTTAGTTTGTCACCTGCGGCAAAGCGAAGCCCTATCAGGCCATTTTGCTCATATCTTTACATTGGCTTTTCGTAACGTTAATCCGAGCGCACCGACGCGTCGAAAACACCCCAAATTAGATTTCTAGAGGGTCAATTTCACTTTGGAACCCTCGTAAGCAAAAGCCCCAATTTGGGTGCCCTAGCTCATAACATTTATCAAACCTAGGGTTTGATCTCATTGGGAAGTAAAAGAAGCTTCATTCTACTCTAAAGACTCCACAAAAATCATCTTTAGTTCAATCCAAACCCTAGTTTGGATTCTACCATAAGAGAGGTTGAAGCTCTCCTTCAAGCTTCACCTTCCGCACCAATCCATGGTTTTGATCTCAAAAGGAAGCAAAAGATAGCTCCAAATATTCTAAAAGTTCTATAAAAACCATTCTTAGCTTAATCCAAACCCTAGTTTGGGTTCTACCATGAATAGGGTTCAAGCTTACCTCTAAGCTTGCTCCTATGTTGCTCCAAAGAGGAAGAAGAGGAGGTAGCTTCACTCCTTCACCTTCTTCTTTAGCTTCCTTCTCTTCTTTGTCTTCTTCTTCTCCTTCTTTTCTAGAGAGAGAAAGAGAGAAAAGAGTGTGAGAGGGAGAGGGAATGAGAAATAAGCACTCACAACCCCTCAACACAACCCATATAATGCAACTTTGCATTTAGACCCCTCAGCTTTCATCTTATTAAACTGCTCAAACTGGGCAGATTTCGCAGTGGGGAACCGGTCTCCCCGACCAGGGACTAGTTCCCAAAAGGCTGTTTTCCAGGACTTAGCCAATTTTTGGGGTTTTTGGCTGACTGCGCAACGAGGGACCCGTCTCTCCTTTAGGAACCGGTTCCTCAGGGACCGGTCTCACTGCCAGGGACCGGTTGCCTCAGGATTCCTAGCATGCTACGCGTACAGGGACCGGTCTCTCCTTCAGGGACCGGTCCCCGAGAGCACAAAATCTGGGACTTAGCCAGATTTTAAAATTTCACTATCTCGGGTCCCTTTGCACTATATATGGGCTCCAAAGCACTACTAGCCCATACCAACTTGTTCCACTCCGCATTCCGCACATTTCGACAGAACTCGGCACGATTTACGAGGGATGTGATATGTTACATTCTCCACCCCTAAAATTTAGTTTCGTCCGCAAACTACTTGCTCGAAGTCTAACCCATACCTCAACCCCGCTCTTCGAAGAGATGAGGATGATGCTCCCTTATCACGTCCTCAAGCTCCCAAGTTTCTTCTCGATCGTTGTGTTCGCTCCAATGAACTTAACATACGGAATTTCACGATTCCGTAGTTTTCGCACCTCCCGATTGATAATGTACGCCGGGAACTCCTCATAAGTCATATCCTCTTGAAGCTCTATCGGTATATACGAGAGAATATGAGAGAATATGATCCGAATCGTGAACATACTTGCGGAGGTTGGATACATGAAATACGTCGTGTACCCCCGCAAGTCTCGATGGTAATGCCACTCTATAGGCCACCGCACCGACTTGTTCCAAGATTCAAATGGTCCGACGTTCCGGGGACTTAGCTTCCCCCGAATACCGAACTGCTTAACTCCACACATCGGCAATACTTCAGAAATACGCGGTCTCCAACCGCAAACTCGATATCTATTCGCCGCTTGTCAGCATAACTCTTGTGTCTCGATTGCGCCGTCGCTAATCTTTGTCGGGCAAAGCGAACTTTCTCCTCCGCCTCCCGCACAACATCTGGGCCAAGAACAACTCTCTCGCCCACATCGCTCCAATGTATAGGCGAGCGACATTTCCTACCATAAAGGGCCTCGAATGGCGCCATCGCAATACTTTCTTGATAGCTATTGTTGTACGCGAATTCCGCCATCAGTAAGTGATCGTGCCATCCACCCTTGTAGTCAAGTACACACGTTCGAAGCATATCCTCAAGTATTTGAATAGTCCTCTCCGATTGACCGTCACTTTGAGGATGGAATGCCGTACTAAAGTCGAGCCGTCTGCCCAATGCATCTTGCAAGCGCTTCCAAAAATGTGATGTGAACCTTGGGTCCCGATCCGATACGATAGATACAGGAACCCCATGAAGTCTCACCACCTCGTCGATGTATACTTGAGCGAGCTTGTCTCCCGACCATGTAGTGTGGATCGGCAAAAAGTGTGCCGATTCGGTCAATCGGTCCACAACTACCCAAATCGCATCATGTCCACCTTGGGATCTAGGCAAACCCGTCACAAAGTACATTGCGATATTTTTCCATTTCCAAACGGGTATAGGCAAATTTTACAACTTTCCCGCCGGAAATCGACGTTCCGCCTTAACTTGTTGGCACGTGAGACACTGCGCCACGAACTCCCCTATATCCTTTTTCATGCCCGGCCACCAATAATGTAACTTAAGATCTCGATACATCTTAGTGCCGCCCGGGTGAATACTATAGGGAGATTGATGCGCTTCTTGCATAATCGCCCTCTGTAGATCATCGTCCTTAGGCACGCACCAACGATTCCGATATCGTAGTGCACCGTCGGTCCCAATGCCAAAATCATCGGCATTGCCGCTCTCAACTTTACCCTGCACCTTTTGGAGAAATGAATCGAAAACTTGCAATTCTTTAATCCTCTCCAACAAGGTCGATTGTACAATCAACGCGGCAAGTGTTGCCGGCACTCCCGACGCCACAACTTCAAGTCCAAACCGTTGCATCTCCTTTGCAATGCCGGTTGGGGTGTAATTGCCATCGCTAAATTTTCCGCCGACTTTCTACTTAGAGCATCGGCCACAACATTCGCTTTCCCAGGGTGGTAAAGAATCATGACATCATAATCTTTTAACAACTCCAACCACCGCCGCTGTCGCAAATTTAACTCCTTCTGGGTGAACAAGTATTTCAGGCTCTTGTGATCTATGTAGATCTCACAATGCTCGCCGTACAAGTAATGCCTCCACAATTTTAGTGTGAAGATAATCGCCGCTAGCACGAAATCGTGAGTCGGGTAGCTCTTTTCATAACTTTTCAATTGGCGCGATGCATAAGCTATAACTCGGCCATTTTGCATCAAAACACACCCGAGACCGATACAAGAGGCATCACTGTATACTACATAGCTCTCCCCCGGCGTCGGCAAGGCAAGCACCGGAGTAGATGTCAGTCTATTCTTTAGCTCCTCAAAGCTCCGCTCAAACTCGGGGCTCCAAATATACTTCACCCCTTTGTGCGTAAGGCGCATAGTGGAGTTGTTATCCTGGCAAACCCCTCCACGAACCGCCGATAATAACCCGCAAGTCCAAGGAAGCTACGAACTTCCGCCACACTTGTCGGGCAAGACCAATCTTTAATCGCCTCAACTTTTTTTGGGTCCACCGAGATGCCCTCGCCAGATATGACGTGACCCAAGAAAGTAACCTCCGAAAGCCAAAACTCACATTTCTTCAGTTTTGCATAAAGCTTTTCCTCCCGGAGTATCTCCAACACGAGCCTTAGATGCTCTTCATGTTCTTCTTCGGTCCGAGAATATACCAATACGTCGTCAATGAATACCACGACGCACCGGCCCAATAGCAGACGAAAGACTCTATTCATTAGGTCCATGAAAGCCCTAGGGCATTTGTAAGCCCGAATGGCATGACCGTAAACTCATAATGGCCATACCGCGTACGGTACGCCGTCTTGTGCACGTCTTTGGGCCGTATCTTCAACTGATGATACCCCGATTGAAGATCAATTTTAGAATATACCCTTGACCCTTGCAACTGGTCGAATAAATCATCAATTCTCGGCAACAGGTATTTATTCTTGATCGTTACTTTATTCAACTCGCGATAATCAACGCAAAGTCGAAGTGTGCCATCCTTTTTCTTCACAAATAGCACCGGAGCTCCCCACGGAGACACGCTCGGCGTACAAAGCCTTTATCGAGCAAGTCTTGCAATTGGGCTTTTAGTTCCTTTAGCTCCACCGGTGCCATTCTATACAGAGCCTTCAAAATTGGCGCCGCCCCGGGAATCAAGTCAATGACAAACTCGACTTCCCGATCCGGTGGCAATCCCGGTAACTCCGCCGGAAATACATCCGGATACTCACGCACAACCCGAATACTCTCCAGTTCCGGGTACTTCTTTCGAGAGTCTACGATGGTCGCCAAATAAGCCTTGCAACCACCCTTAATCATTCTCTTCGCCCTCACCGTCGATATAGTCGCCGCGAAGCGTTTGCCTTTGCACTCCCGATACACTAACTCCTTTTGGTTAGGCTCACGGAACGTGATCACCCTCTTTCGCAATCTATAACCACGTAATACTTGGAGAGCCAATTGATCTCCAAGATTACCGTGAAGCCCCACATTTTCTTTAACACTAGAAGGTCGATCGGCATAATCCAATCACCTATCTGCACTGGGCAGTCCAAGCACTCATCATGAACGTCGAATGAGTGCTCGGGAGTATTCACCGAACAATACTCCTCGTTATGTGTGATCTCTATGTTATGAGCTTGTGCAAATGATGCCAATATGAATGAATGAGATGCCCCCGTATCAAATATGGCTCTAGCTCTAGTGCCTCTGATAAGAATAATACCTGCCACGACGTCTTCGGGAATGATAATCGGCGGCTCCTCCACCTGAGTGGCAAATACCCGCCCACTAGGTGCTCGAGAAGACTCCTGCTGACGAGGCGCAGATGATTGTCTAGCAGACGTAGTGGGTGGCAGTCCCGCCAGCTGCCGCTGAGTATACTGAACTGAAGCTGATGACGGAGCTGGGGATGCACCGCCCGGGCACTCTCGGCTCATGTACCCCGGTTGGCCACATCAAAAACATCGCCCCTCCCGCTGTGGGCAAGTAGCGACTCTATGATCTCCGCCGCATATCACACACGAGTAGGTAGACTGGCTCTGTGTCTGACTCCTACCTCCCCGCCACTGTGATCGTTGAGGTCGCGGGGGTCACTTAGAGATCGATTGCCCCGCGGATGCACTAGACGCTCGCTTCTTGGACTTATCCCTTTTCTTGTCCTTCTCGAAAGCCTCGCGCTCCTCTCACGCAATAGCATTACCGCGCTCTAACCAAAGCGCATGGTCAAGAACCTCCTCATAGGTCTTCAAGCGGAATGCATGAATAACCTTGAAAATCTCGGGTCGCAATCCGCGCTCAAAAGCCTCCGCCCGGTCCCTATCGCCGTGAACCAAGCTCGGCACGTAATTGACGAGGTACGTGAACTCCCGTTCATACTCCCGCACCGTCCGACTTCCTTGCCTCAACCTGCGAAAATCCTCCTTGATTTTTCTTTTGTCGCTCTCGGGAAAGTACTCCATGAGTAGCATCTCTCGAAACGCCTCGCAAGTAACGGAAGCGAAATCCAACGTTCTTCGCTTGTGTCCACCATAGCCGCGCCGACCCATCGAAATAATGAGCTGCAAGGTGAACTTTATCCTTCTCGAGGGTATAGATATCCTCAAACAAGGCCTCCATCGCGGCTAGCCAATTCTCCGTCACCCACGGATCCTTCACGTCGCCGTCGAAGTTCAGAGGGTTAAACCTCTTGAAGGCCGTCAATGCTGCCAACGATTGCTCCTTCTCGGCCTCAAGTACATCGGAAGTAGGAGCCGATGAACCCGATGCCGCCGGAGGAACAACCGTCAACGATGCCGCCGCTATCACCGGCGTAGGCGCCATAGGAGCAGCAGGCGCGGGCGGATCCCTAGGTACAGACGCCGCTGCCGCCGCCGCCTGTTGGGCCATCATCACGTGGAGCTGCCCAATCTGCTCCCCTTGCTGTCGCATAGCCTCGGCCAAAGCCGCTACCTGGGCTCGCAACTCGCGTACTTCATCCGACCCTGACTGCCCGGGCTCCTCCCGAGGCTCCGCCGGTGTGGATCTCGTAACTCGTCGTGGTGGTGCCATCATGTCCTGAAACGTAATGCACACACACATTAGTACTCGAGACACGCGACTCTTACAAGTTCTAAATAACTTCCCAATTAAGCGAAAGCAATAAGCATAATCATTTCCACTCTCGGCGTCATGTGGTCGGCCGCCCCACAAAGTCCCTTAAGTAGAAAACAATTAAGCCTTCTAATCCATCTCTACTTCCTTCTAGAGAATTGTCATCGTTAACCCAATCATTCACTTTTGCATAAGCCAAATCCACGTTAAACGTTTCCTAAGCTCCTAAGGTCTCCAATCCTAGGGCTCCTAGGTCATTCCTAGACTTTTGATTCCTTCCATCGCTCTGATACTATTATATCTGTCACGCCCCGATCCCCGCCAATTTGGTAGTGTTCGGCCACGTCAACAGACGCCGAACGGACAGGACCTACCCTGTCCACCCAAAGCTCTAAAACATGTGTAATAAAACAATAAAACAATGAGATTAGCATTTATACAAGGCTTGCACGAGGGCAAGCAACAACGAAAGCGAAAGCTCTATGCTACCATATCCAACATACATAATACTTGATTTCATTTGAACCAAATAAAAATAAACTACAACTATTACATTCTTTTTCCATTCAACATAATTCTTTATATTTTAGCCATCACCAAAAATACATGATTGTTTACAACTTTACATCTCTAAATCAACAAAAGAAGTTGATACATGTATACAAAAGGAATGACTACAAAATGCACAAGTCCCGGTGGCCACTAGCTATGGCGCTATACCCTTACCTCGGTCCTCCGCCGCCCCGCCCGTGCTAGGACCTGTAGGGTTAGTGGTGTGAGAACTACAACAAAGTTCCCAGTGGGTTCGGCAACCGACCTCGCCGACTTACCCACTAGGTCTATCCAGGCATAAGTATTTCAACGGAAAGAAGGTAACCAATAATAATGCAACTAATACTATGCCTGCAAGAAAACTGTCAGTGGATATAAATAATCAAATATGAATGATTATGCATGCATGCTTGTTTCAAATCTTTACTTTGGCGTTTTACCCAATCTTGTCGGTTAACCTTGTTAACCCCAATAACTCACAACCCGAAATCCCTTAATAATGGGAGACTCGAACCACCCTAGGGACCGTCCTCTCGGGGGACTTTACCACGCCCAGTAGTGACCAACTCCGGAGCGCACCGCTCAAGAGGGAGCTACCTCCCTCAAGCCAAGACTTATCGTGAGTATCGTTCTAATCCTCATCTTGAGGATACATAGCCACTAGTCACAATGCCATTGTCATAATAGGTTTCTACCTATTTGTTCATGCTACTTTCCAAGTCATACTTGTCACAATGTCAATATAGTTAAACTATGTTTAACAACCAAACTCTCAAGGCCAATTATGTCTCTATTGTCAATGTCACCTTTGTTTACTATTGTCAAAGTCCAAGTCTCACATTCATACATCTTTAGGGTTCTACCAAACATGACCATTATGCTTCTTATTCAATCACTATGTTCATCTATATTAGAAGTATAATATTGAAATTCTAACCAAGGTTCACATGTAATTTATGTCACAGCCCGCGACCACCCGCCTATTTGGCTGGGGTCGAGACGCCGACAGCGCCGAACGGACAGAGTTTCCCCTGCACTGCGGACAGAGTCTCCCTTGTACGTTCAAGGCATCGCAATCAATACAATTACAACAGGTTCCAAACAGGAACAGTATTCAACATACAACGATTGCATAAGGAAAGTATCAAACAACATAAACACATCCTAAGTTATTACATTCATTCATTCATACTTTTACAACTTAATAACAAATCTTTTTACCTCCAAATGCAACCTAAGCTACTACATCATTATTCATTACAATTTTGATACATTGATCTTTTCATCTCTATACCCCTAGGATATGTCGACTCGGGGTACGGCTAACTCTGGTCTCTGTGGTAGGGCGCTATTTACGAAGCTACGCCCTTTCCTCGCGCCGCCGTGCGGCTGACGTGTGAACCTGTAACACCCCAAAAGCAACGTGGGGTGAGAACTAACTCCATAGTTCCCAGTAGGTACGGCCACCCAAGAAAAAAGCTCGACCGACAGGTCCGAAGGAGGCAAGCTGTAAGTTAGTTCAATAAACAGATAGATATGATAATAAAATTATGCAACTAACAATACCATGCATTGCCTCGCGATATGCAATATGAAGATCATGCAATAATGAAACTATACAACCAACTAGTAATTCAATCGATTACTATTTTCATCCAATTGACATTTAAGGTTTTCTATCTGTAACGATGTGAACTCTCGAAATCCGAGGGTTGCACCTCGTCTAGAATCGACTAAGGGTTGAATGGATAAGCTTTGGAAAAGCTAAGGATGCACGAAAACCGAGAAGTGCATTGGAATGGAGTCCGCGAGAGCAAATAATGCAATCTGCATTTTGGGCTGGGATTGCTCTCGGGGACCGATCTCTGGAGGTGAGAGACCGATCCCATCAACTGAAGGCTGTGGGGTTGCTAATGCAACCGGTCCCTGGCAGAGGAGGGACCGGTCCCAGCCTGCGACACCAGTGAGAAGAGCCGAAAATCAGCTAAGTCCCGAAGGTTCAGCTCTCGGGAACCGGTCTC
This sequence comes from Ananas comosus, assembly GCF_001540865.1. Classification (NCBI taxonomy): domain Eukaryota; kingdom Viridiplantae; phylum Streptophyta; class Magnoliopsida; order Poales; family Bromeliaceae; genus Ananas; species Ananas comosus. Next base: position 74,286 of record NW_017893318.1, on the reverse strand, counting down.
TCTGAGAGGAACCGGTCTCCCGGGGACCGGTCTCTCAGGGAGGGACCGGTTCCCGAACGCGTGTCCGCGGGGGGAGGCCCCGGGGACCGGTCCCAGGTCGAGGAGACCAGTCCCTCAGCGCGCAGAATGCCCAGTGAGGGCTGTGTAAGAGGCGAAAAGTTGAGGGGCCTTTGGGGATAGTGTTACAAAATGAGAGAGAGTATTAGAGAGAGATCTTTTCCTCTCTCTCTCTCACTCCCTCAGCCTCTCTCTCTCCCTCTGATCGTGCGAAGGGGGAAAAGAACAAAGGAAAGAAAAGAGAAAAGAGAAGAGAAGAAGAAAAAGAGAAAGGAAAGGAAAAGAAGAAGAGGACCAAGGAGGAGATCCTCTTCCTCATCTTCATCTTCATCTTCTTCTCTCCATAGAGCTCTTTGAGAGGTAAGCTTCCAAGCCCTCTCATGGTAGATTTTTTGTAGATAGGTTTTTAAACCCTAGAAATGGTTTGTTTGGTACCCTAGCATGCTATTTTGATGGATTATACCCAAATCCTAGATCGATTTGGTGGATTTGCTAGTGATGGCATTCTAGGGCATCAAATAGGGTTTTTGTAAATAGATGAGTTTGATCTCATTTGACCCTTCGTAAACCTAATTGGTAGGTAACGAAACACGTTGGCGAAGTCGGTTTGGCAATTCGACAAGCCGTTGCGAAGATATTGAAGAAACGGGCGCTCGGAGCTTCATTTCCGCCTGGGAGGCCGAGGCGACGTCCATAAATTGTGGAATCGGGTCCCGAGCACCGTAGCGGCAAGGCGAAGATCGTTGGCACTTGAAACGGCGAAGCGGCGCGCTCGAGTGGAGCAACTGTGAGATCGGGCCCAAACGGGTGCCGAGTGCCGCGGGAGGCCGATTGCAAGTGTCGACGAGCAATCGGAAAAGCGAGCTAAGGTGGGTTGTGCTTACCGAAGCGACTAGGTCGCCCTTTATGTCTTAGCAATGTATCTCCATGTTGATGCATGTGCATGTAGACAACGACAAGAAATGCATGATGAATGATAATGCATAAAGTAAAGGCTAAGTAAAGAACGCATAGTAAGTAGCAAGCATGAAAGCATGACATGTAAATGACGCTAGCTAATGTAAAGAATGCATACTAATAGAAAATGCATAGATGGAAATGCCAAGTAGAAAGCATGAGTTAATAACTCTAGTGTGAGTAGAGTTGATTGGACAACTAGGTTGTCAGGTAGATCGAGTGGCATCTAACCTAGTGTTAGAGAACATAGGTTAAACCAGTGAACCTAGAGTCGAACAATCTAGGTGTGTGGCATCGAACCTAGTGTTAGTAAACCTAGGTCGAACTAGTAAACCTAGAAGTGGACATCTAGGCAAAGATGACAAGAACCTAGTAAGTGCATCTAGGTTAAGTGACATGAACATAGAACCTAGAGTATTGGAACCTAGGTTGATGAGTATAGTGGTATAGCCACTAGGATGAGATTGGTCGAAAGTATAGGGTTGGCTGTGAACCCTCGACCTGTGAAAAGTGGATTCTGGAATCCCATGACTTGTGATGATCCTGGTAGAAGCTAGGGCATTTGTGCGACGACTTCGCCGCCGAGCTTGGTACCGAGGGAGGATTGGGGGCGATCACATGGAGATCACCGCCCGGGGCTTGAGCCATTGTCGTGGCGTTTGTGCGACGATTTTGCCGCCAGGATGGTTAAGCCATTTGAGGATCAGACCGCCAGAGCAGACTGAATCCATGCTTGGTAAGTACGATGCGGGTGCCTCCAGGTGGCTGAGTCTGACATGTACCGTTGATGGGTGTGGTGCGATTCGTTCGCCGCCAGACTGTGTGTCAGGACTCGAGCTCACGCTGGGTAAGTGCAACGCGATCGCCACCAGATGGTCAAGTCGTGCAACTTGAGCCGGGCTTAGCGTGTGCGACGACTTCGCCGCTAGGGGGCTGAGACAGAGAGGGCGGTAGGTTGATGAGCAGCCAGTGCGCCGGCTATCCGCGGATGATTGACTCGGACCTGAGTCGTGTGGTTAGCTGTGATAGGGTAGAAGAACCCTTATGAGCTAGAGATAGAGACTTGAGCTAAGGTAATAGAGACCTTAGAAGCCAGTGGATTGAGTTGAGATCCTAAGGTAATGGAAACCTTAGAGTAAAGTTATGAGCTAAAGTAGCCTATAATGTAGAACCTATGGATCTACTAGATGTTGCATAGAGTTGCATGATTTTCATATCGCATATCGTGAGGCATGGCATGTATTTCAATTGAATATATATATCTGTTGTATATTGTTGAACTAACATGTTGCAGTGCCTCCTCGGACCTATCGGTCGAGCTTTTNGAAACCTTAGAGTAAAGTTATGAGCTAAAGTAGCCTATAATGTAGAACCTATGGATCTACTAGATGTTGCATAGAGTTGCATGATTTTCATATCGCATATCGTGAGGCATGGCATGTATTTCAATTGAATATATATATCTGTTGTATATTGTTGAACTAACATGTTGCAGTGCCTCCTCGGACCTATCGGTCGAGCTTTTTCCTTGGATGGCCGTACCCACTGGGAACCATGGAGTTGGTTCTCAGCCCACGTTGTTTTGGGGTTTTCAGGTCGTTCGTGCGCGGCGCGGTGGCACAGGGCGAGGGCGTAGTTCAGTAGATAGCGCCCTACCATAGAGACCGAGGTAGCAGCACCCTGAGGCAGTCTAGCTTAGGGGACTAGTAGGCAAGAATCAAAATGTATCAAACTTGTAAATTAAATGATGTAATAATTAGATTGTAATTTGGAAGTAAAATGTAAACTGAACTGTGATGTACTAAGTGAATGAATGCTTGTATTAGCTGTTAGTTTTATATATTTGATACTTCCTTTGCAATCTGGATTGTTATCTGTTCCTAGTTGGAACACTCGTTGTATTGTTTGGATTGCGACGCCTAGAACGTACGGGGGAGACTCTGTCCGCGTACAGGGGAAACCCCGATCCGTTGGCGGTCTGTTAGCGGCGCTGCGACCCGGTCCAAATTGGCGGTTGGTCGCGGGGAGTGACAGGTAAAGTGGTATCAGAGCATAAAGTAGAAAATGGGAAGAAAATGGTTTAGACAGACCTAGGAGACCCTAGGATAGTGAAACCATAGGAGAATAAGGCTCGTGAGAGACGAGGACTCGTGACTTGTGGCGAAACGTAATGGATTGGGTTGTGTCATAACCTCTAAGACGGACATTAGGGGTAGACTCAAGGTATGGTTTATTCTCGACCAAGTGTGTTTATGTTGGGCATGCACAACATAAAGTCGAGTGACGAGAATAGACGTCCTTGTTTGACTTTCGCCTGATTGGCTTTTGAGCCGTGTTGGTGGTCTCGTGTTCGACCCGAGTTGGTCGAGAGCTAATCGAGTTGTCCTGTTTCAGAAAATGATGGCACCGCGTAGGCAATCTTCGTCCAGATCGGCGCGGGAGGGGACAAGTGGTGCCCCTGAGCAAACTGACGCGAGCAGAGACTCGGAGCTTCGTGATCAATTGGCCACACTCGTCGGAGTTATGAGACGACAAGCTGATATGGTGCAGCGACAGCATGAGGCTGCCATGCGCCAGGAGGAGCGAATGGAACGACTCCAAGAGACGCTAGATCAGCTGGTGACAGCACCGGTTGCGGCTGGTCGAGGACAGCCGGGTGTTGCGGCGGAGATGATCCCGTCGGGGTCTGGCGACCCGACTTTTCTTAGTCCGGAGGTAGCGGCGGAGAGGGAGCGAGCTTTGGCCGCCCTCATGACTTTTAAGAAATTCGATCCGCCTACCTTCGATGGAGAAGATACAGATCCGTGGGTCGTTGAGATGTGGATTGATTCCATGGAGACACTCTTCGAGGACCTGTATACGTTGGAGCGAGACAAGGTAAAGCTAGCCGTGCACTATCTAAAACAGTCGGCGAAGGTGTGGTGGAAAGGCGTCAAGCGAGATCGACTGCCTAGTCTCCCTCCTATGACTTGGGAAGAGTTTCGGGGATTAGTATTCTCTGCTTATTTCCCCGATAGTGAAAAGAGAAAACTCAAGGAAAGGTTCCTTAAGCTGCGACAAGGAAGTCGCACGGTCAGGCAATATGAGCGAGAATTTTCTTGTGTTGTGCATTGTGTCCCGAACGTGGTGCGGGATGACAAGGACAAGGCCGACTGCTTTGTGCGTGGACTTCGGCCAGACCTGTACCAGACGGTGCTTGTGCTAAAGTTGCAGACTTTTGCTGAAGTCCTAGATCGGGCCTTGTGGATAGAACAAGGCAATGCATTCCTGCGAGAGAAGCGCGAGGAGCATTACAAGGAAAAGGGAAAGGGACGGCCAATAAGTGGACATGATGGTCAGTCAAGTTCCCAACAGACTTCGGTGAGGACGCGCTCTCGATCTAGAGCTCCGGGGACGTACCACATTCGGTCCTCGGCGAGATGTGTGATTTGTGGGGGCTTTCATTTCCCACAACAGTGTGAATAGCGTAAGGGCAAGTGCTTCAAGTGTGGGCTGCCGGGCCATGTGTAGGACGAGTGTCCGCAAGGTGATAGCCGGGCCCTGACACTAGCGACGGCCTATTCTTCTCTGGGACAGCCCGCGGGTATGCCACCTGCGGCATGGTTAGGAGAGCAGCCGTTGAGGATGTTGCAACCAGAGGGTTCGCGACGAGCGCCGGGTGGCCATGGATAAGCGACCCGAGTTGCGGGGCCTGCCGTGCTGACGACGTCATAGCAGGTATGAGCTATTGAGCAAGCATATTTTTGCATGATCTCAAATTAAAGCATAGCATGCATTCATCATTGGTCAGTTGCTACTATTACTACATTGCATAGTAGGGACTAAGCGGTCGGGTCGGTAGGTACCCGAGCATGCTAGCATAATGAGAGTGTAGCGCCTGCTAGAGCAGGTAGAGAGCCTAGTGGTACTAGTAAATGGCTAGTGGTGATTTTGGATAGGAACGAGGCTCGTAATGGAAATCAAGATTGTGAATGAACTCTCGATGCAATAGATTAGAGATTGCGAGAGTTGAGCCTTGACGTTTTGGGACACCCGAATATTCCAAAAGTAGTTCGGGTGCGGATTCGATAGATCGAACAGTGGGGGTGAACCACTGCTGCGAAATTGGTCGATTAGCGCTGAGCTTGGCCTGTGGGTCTAGTAGTACCTCGAATTGAGGTGGACGAGTTATTGCTCGTTGTAGCCAGTGTGCATAGGCTAAGCTGCCTGATGCTGGATTTGTGTGAAACACTGTAGAGACGTAGAGCGTCCGAGTATAGTTACTCGTGAGGTGCGGCTTCGATTCAGCCGGTCGAGTGAATTTGCAGTAGCACTTCAGCAGGGCTAAGTGTGAAACGAGCCATGGATTACAAGTGAGAGCTGGTGGTTTGCACTAGGTGCCTAGGAGCCGCTAGAGTTGATAGCTCTGTAGAGCATGTCGTATAGGACGACGTTGGCGGGTAGTGCTTGGGGACGACCCGTGCCTGGACCATTTGTGGACTGTGGAGCCTAGGCCCATTGGGCAGGCGCAGTCAGCTGTGAGGGACAGCGGCCTGATACCTATAGGTAGGGCGAGAGAGTTTTGGTCAGGACAGTAGTCCGAGCTTAGACCCGAGTACGTGGAATGCCACGTGTTAGAGTGCGGGACTGATGATACACCGAGTGTGTAGCGACCCAACCCAAGGATTTGATATGGATTGAGGTCTAGATAGCTCCTGGTTGGAGTATGTGCGAATTCTCCAATCAGAATGTCGCCCGAGAATGTTGATTGGGTCTGCGCTTGCGAGCGAGAGATGCTAGGCGTCGTTGAGATGAGAAAGGCAATTGACCTACGTAGGAGTAGTGGTCTTGACCTACCTGAGGAAACCGATAAATGGTATAGCCGAAAACTCTATTAGTGAGTTTGGGCTCAGATACGCGAACGGAGAGTTCGCGTGGTGATGAATGTGGCCTACAATATCAAAGGATAAAGAGAGAGTAAAGTGGTCTCTAGGAGACACTTGGATACTAGATAGCCGCGTGAAAGGTTGGAGTTGAGAATGATGATCTCAAGAGGATTGAGGATCCAAGATGCATGAGAGGATGCCATCTCGGGATAGATGAGAATGAGATGGTACAGACCAGATAATGAGGTGGTATCGGGCTCCCAAATAGCCAAAGTGGCGAAGTGCCACCTAGTGGGTACTTGAGCAATTCGAGAAAGTCTACCCGTGCATATAGAGATGTGGTGGTGGATCATTCATCGAAGTGATGCGATCTCGCTGGATCCACACCACTGGGATTGTAGCATACCGGATTTTATAATAAGGGTATAAATAAAAATAGTGTGAGATACTATTTTTATTGGACTTATAGAAGTAAAATATAAGTCGGGAACGGCTCGTGCGGAAATCGGAGCGAGAACAGAAGATTTTGAATTTTCTGTGTGAATCGAGGCTGTTATTTTAACAGAAAATGCACAGTGTCAGAAAATTCTGAAAACTGGAGGATAAGTCAGAATTATTTTTATGAGGCTAGATTTAAAATTTCATATCATTCTGACACCCAGAAGGTGGAAAGTAAAATCCGACAGTTATCTGATAAAGATTACAGTTCGGTANAAATTTTAATCTTTCAGTTTCGACCCCGTTTGGTCACCGAAAGCTGTACCGAACTGTAATCTTTATCAGATAACTGTTAGGTTTTATTTTCCACCTTCCGGGTGTCAGAATGGCATGAAACTTTAAATCTAGCCTCATAAAAATGATCCTAACGTATTCCCAAATTTTCGAAATTTTCTGACATCGTGCATTTTCTGCTAAAATATCAGCCCGGTCTCACACAGAAAATTCTCAATCTTCTATTTTCACTTCGATTTCCGCACGAGTCAATCCTAACGTATAATTTACTTGTCTAAGTCCAATAAAAATAGTATCTCACACTATTTTTATTTATATTCACTTTTAATAAAAAAAAATCCGGTATGCTACATTGGTGGTTGGATATCCAGGACAACCCCAACACCGACTTGGCGGCGATTACTTGGACGCGATTCAAGGAGCTTCTACTGGCGCACAACTTTCCTACCAGCGTCAAGAGAAAGATGGAGCAAGATTTGCGCAGCTTGCGCCAGGACGAGCGGCCAGTGGCTGAGTACGAGAGGGAGTTCTCCCGGATACTACACTGTGTACCGTTTGTTGTGAGGGATGACGAGGACAAGGCCCGCATATTTGAGCGTGGTTTGCGGCCTTCTATTTTTCGGTTGGTGCAGTCTTCCAACCTCCAGACTTATCGGGAGGTGGTGGATCGAGATTTGATAGAAGAGGCAGAAGCGGCGGATTTACAGGAGCGTTGCGAGAGCTCGGAGAAAGGGAAGGGGAAGAGGCCCGCGGCTGAGGGTGCAAGTCAGACGCACTCACGGAGGCCGCTGAGGCACCCCAGGAGCCGGAGCCAGTCGCGAGGACGTGGCCAGTCTACTCAGCGAGGATGACCCGATCGTCGTCAGGCTCCCCGCTGCGTGATCTGTGGCAGTCCTCATTATCCGCGGCAGTGTTCACGCAGCCGGGGGAGGTGCTTTCTATGTGGCCAGGAGGGCCACTTCCAGTCGGACTGCCCAAGGAGTCCTTTGCAAGCGCCATCTTCGGCATCTGCACCTGCATCGCCAGGTCCCAGCCAGGGGACATCTTCTGCGCATCACCAGGCCGGTCGGCCACCTATCCAGTGGCAGACGGAGGGGTCACGACAGGCCCCGAGCGGGCGCATGTATGCGGCCCAGACTGAGGAGGCGACGGCAGCCGAGAATGTGGTCGCAGGTATCATTTTACTTTATGGTATTCGAGTTAGAGCTTTATTTGATACCAGTGCATCGCATTCATTCATAGATCGGCTGTTTGTCGAGTTGCATGGCATCCCACTTGTATCCTTGTTGCATCCGGGACGAGTCGTTGTACCCGATCATTCTTTGGACATTCGGGAGTTTTGCCCCAGTTGCCCTGTTCGGGTTGGAGATTGATCATGCCCGTGGACTTGCTAGCTTTGCATAAACTCGGGGAGTTTGATGTTATATTGGGCATGGATTGGTTGACTAAGTACTACGCCACTATCGATTGCAAGCATCGAACGGTGCCGTTTAGAGAGCCGGGGCAGGCGGAGGTTGTGTACCGAGGATGCCAGAGTTCGCTCTTTGCGATGACGATTAGCTCTTCTCGAGCTAGGCAGTTGATTAGTAGAGGCTGCATAGCCTATTTGGCTACTGTGGTGTTGAAGGGTGACGACGACGCCCCTAGGATTGAGGATATCCCCGTAGTGTGGGAGTTTGGAGATGTATTTCCAACGGAGCTTCCAGGCATGCCTCCTGATAGGGAGATTGAGTTTGTGGTAGATCTCGTTCCCGGGACTACTCCGATCTCAAAGGCACTCTATAGGATGGCACCAGCAGAATTGAGAGAGCTAAAGGCACAGTTACAGGATCTTCTAGACAAAGGTTTTGTGCGACCGAGTGTGTCACCTTGGGGAGCACCGATCTTATTTGTGAAAAAGAAGGATGGATCACTTCGCTTGTGCGTGGATTATCGTGAACTTAACAAAGTCACGATCAAGAACAAGTATCCATTACCGAGGATTGATGATCTATTTGATCAGCTCCAGGGATCTTGCAGTAAAAGAAGTTAGTGGGGAGGTGCGGCAGCTAGGATGTTTGGCTCGTAAAGTAGGTTAAATCGATAATGTCGGGTTGGTGGCGGGGCGTTTCGCGCTGGTGTGTGTTATGGGTGTGTTGTGGGCAACCTAATCGACTTGTGGAGGAGGATGTAAAGCAAGAACAAGCTTGGCCGCACGCGGGGGGAGGGTGGTTGCAAAAGACTTCGAAGCCAAATGTTTGAGTGTTGTTCAGCGCTTTGACTTCACTGTTAGACGGGATTGTGAATTGATACTGTTCCGGATTAGACTTTTGTGTACCGCTGGACTGTGGACATAAAGTAGATATCACTAGTCAATGAACGCACACCGACAACTGAATGTCTATATCATGGCCCGGAGGCACCAAAATGTTATATAAAGACATAAAAGTGTTTATTGTAGCTCGCCAGATGAAATATGGATGTTGGTAGTTTGTGCCACATTTTAACTTCCAAGCATGTGAATCAAGCAAAGTCCGCAGTCTCCTGGCGAAAGAAAGTGGCAGAGCTACCTGATCGCAGTTGGAAGGAATAGATGCACGATGGACTTCGTGATGATGCCAGCTCGCTCAACGAACCGGGCATCGATCTATTTGGCGTGAGCGTGATAGATTACGAAATTTCTTGTCATATTTCATACCTATCCATCACTACTGGAACGGTGATGCAGAACCGACAGGTTATTGGACGAAAATTGTTGCATTTTCAACCGGTACCTTACTTCATAGTAGGTCGGATCCGTCGGTCGTTGAGAGACCCCCGTTTGTACCACTTTTGAGAGGAGCCTACAGGACCTTTGGTACGCGCTTGATTTCAGCACTGCTTTCCACCCCCAAGTGACGGACAGTCGAGCGCTACTATTCAAGACTCTCGAGTACATGCTTCGACCTGCGTATGACTTCAGGAAGATGCGGAAGACATCTACCGATACATGATTTTTGCT
>NW_017893318.1:0-63008 GCF_001540865.1 Ananas comosus | reverse complement strand
TATACTTGTTGTATATTCCAATATTGACTGCCAGGCGGATATCCACCAGTTAGGATCAGACCTTGAAGTATGTATCGAAAGACGCTTTTAGATCAACGTATGGAATTATGAGTATTATGTTCTGTTTCATGCCATTTTGGCGCAGATTATAACAACAGTTATCAAGCAAGCATCAAGATGGCACCGTTCGAGGCACTCTATGGACGGAAGTGTAGATCGCCACTTCATTGGAGTGAAGTTGGCGAGAGATTGGCTTTAGGCCCTGATGTGCTCCAGGAAGCAAAGGACAAGGTTCGCATTGCTCGGGAGCCATTGTTGACGGCCCAGAGAAGACAGAGGAGTTATGCTGACAGGCGGCGACGAGACTTGGAGTTTCAGATTGGAGATCATGTCTTCTTGAAAATCTTGCCGACTCGAGGAATTAGACGATTTGAAATCCGGGGCAAGTTGAGCCCCCGATTCATTGGACCGTTTGAGGTTTTGGAGCGGGTAGGCCCGGTAGCGTATAGACTTGCTCTACCACCGAACCTATCGGGTGTACACAACGTATTCCATGTATCGGTCCTTCGAAAGTACATCCACGACCCGGCTCACGTGTTGGATGCTACGCCTATGGAGCTGAGGGATGATTTGAGCTTTGAAGAGCAACCCTTGAGGATTTTGGCTCGCGAGGTAAAAAGACTGCGGAACCGTGAGATTCCCTACGTGAAGGTGCTTTGGAGCAACCACGATGAGCGCGAGGCCACCTGGGAGCTGGAGAGCGCACTAGGGAGCGCTATCCCCATCTTTTTCAGATGGAAGCTTGAGGAACTTGTCATTTCGAGTTTCGCGGACGAAACTCCTTTTTAGGAGGGGTGAATGTGACACACTGGACCTTTGTAAATTGCGAGGTTCGAGTGTTTGGATGTGTTTCGAGCTTTTCCACACTTGGTGGAGGGTTGAAGAATGTTTTCCGACCTAAAAAGTTCGAAAACCTGAGTTTTGGTTTGGTCCTGAGAGTTTTTACTCTCGGGGACCGGTCCCTAAAAGGAGAGACCGGTCCCCCAGTGAGCAGTGTTACGGCAGCCTTGAGGCAACCGGTCCCTGGCAGGCGAGACCGGTCCCTGGCAGGCGAGACCGGTGCCCGAGCACGTCTGCGCGGGGAAAGACCGGTCCCGCGCAGGGAGAGACCGGTTCCCAAACGTTGGTTTTTCGGGTTCGCAGCGAAAGACCGGTCCCTACTGGGGAGAGACCGGTCCCTCTGGGCGAAAACTGCCCAGACCGGGCTATTGTAATTTTGGATTTTTGGGGGACCTAGCTGGATTTTGTTACAATAGAGGGTCTATATGACCCATCCACTCTCTCCTTTCCTCATTTCTCTTCTCTCAACTCTCTCTACACCTTTGATAGAGAAGAAGAAGAAGAAGGAGAAGGAGAAGAAGGAAGGAAGAAGAAGAAGTTTGAGAGCTACTAGTGGACTTGGAGCATCTTCCTCACCCTCTCTTCTTCCTTGGTGGTTGGAGGTTGAACTTGGAGCTTGTCAAAGAGGAGATCTTCACCCTTGGAGCTTGGATTGGAGCTTCTAAGGAGGTTTGTTACTCTTTCTCTTCCTCTAGACTTTGATTTGAAGGTTTTTAGTAGATGGAACCCTAGAATGGAATTGTAGGGTTGATTTTGGGCATTTTTGATCTAGGGCTTTTGGGGCTAAATTAGTTGGTTTAGAACCTTCCTTGGGCTTGGATTGGAAGGGTTCTAGCTCTCTTTTGGAGCTTTGGAAGAGATTTCTTCTCTTGAGGTGAGTTTTAGCCCTTTTGTCTTGTTGGTTAATATTTGATATTGTAGTTGATCGTAATGCCCGTGTATCTCTTCGCTCAATACTTTTAGGGTATTTTGAGACTCGTGGACAACTCCGTTCGGCGAATCGAAGGAGCACGCGACGGTTCGGTGGGTTTGACCTAGCCACACAATGAGAAATTCTCATTTGTGCTTAATTAAGTATCGTTAAATGAAAAAGCATGCATATTCTTGTTATATGTATTTATTGTGAATTTTAGAATGCTTAAAAGGCCTATGTTATATATGATGAAATTTTGGACCTCTATGTAGTAGAGAGTAGCTTGGTAGGCCTATAGTTGCATTTAGCATTCTATATGAGACGTGGTTTCATGCTCCTATAGTGTAAATGAGATTGGATTCATGCATTTAAACCTAAGTTTATTTGGGACATGAAAGTTGACAAAATTGCCATATAGAGCTATCGAACTAGAATGTATGTGAATTGGAGAGCTAATGTCATCAAGCGGCATTGAGCTCGGGACATGTGTGAACCTAGTGGATAGGGCCATTGAGGAATGTGGAACATGCTTAAACATTAAATGTCTAAGTGTCATAAAGGGGCACTAGACCTAGAGAATGTTGGAACTTCATTTGTGACTTAGAACTAGATCTTCGAGATGCTAGTGACTATACCATGTTAGAGACATGAGGGTTGGATACTTGAGACTTGGACTATGCTTGCTTGCCATTTGTGCTCATTCGCACATGCTTGTGAGGGTCGCTCCCTACAAGCCGGCACTCCGGAGTTAGCCTACGCGACTTATGTTCGCTCGTGCGGTGTTGAGAAGCCTACGGGGTCGAGTGGGACAGACACATTCCAAGAGTAGGGATGTTGGGCTACCATAGGCACTTAGGCGGCACAAGCTGGACTACCTTTGGTAGGTCCTCAATTGGAAATGGAAATCGACACGGGATGAGTTTGTTATAATCACTACTAAATAGAGAGTAGTAGTTGGATTACTCGGACTTGCTCCTAACATAGATTTGGACTTTGGGTATACATACATACATGTAGTATGCTAGGAGACATTGCTTAATTGCATTCATACAAACAATATTGCTATGATAAAGGATAATCCTCATAATTTCATTAAGCAAATCATGACATTATTTATGGCTAAATAGAGACATATCCTTCATGGCAAGATAATTGTACATTACATAAATGCCATGTTTAATTGCAAGTAATAGTTTAGCATTTACATTATGCTTTCATAAATGCAAATTACTCGTTATTACTATTACTTCCAACTTACCCTCTGTTTTATGTTTTCTTTTAGAGCCTTCCACGCCGGGAGAGGCTAGGGACCGTGGGAAGGGCGTTGCTTCGGGTTAGCCCTTCAGCGAGAGACGAGTTTAGGTGGTCTACCTCTCGATGTATTTCTTTTTGGAGAGGTTGATAGCTGTACCAGTGTACTAGAGACCACCCTTCTGTGTAACTTTGAGACAGATTTTGTACCTCTTATATTTACTTTTATGGTTTAGTTATGTTTCTTTCTACTCTGGGTTAGATGATAGATCTTTACTTGCTCTGATATCGTTAGTTGCTACTCGTTTTATTTATTTTATTCCTTACTTTTATTTTCGCTGTTGTTGTAGACGCCTTATATGTGCAGACATATGGCGGGTCTGGGCGCGTTCCCGGGAGGGCCTCTGCCGATCCCGGGGCGTGACAACGAGGCTACGCAAAGATATTGAAGAAAAGGCCGATTTCGGTACAGATTATCGCAGCTCGTGGCGTAAGCTTCCAAAAATCACGAAACCGGAATCGTAGTATCGTGACATCACCTAAAGTCTTGGAGCTAAGAGAGTCGGGGGCACGAAGGGTCGCGTGGAGCTCTCGGTGGGTTTGACCTCGCTACAAATGAGAAAATCTCATTTATGTGGATTTAAGTATCGTAAAATAAAAAATCACGTATTTTCATGAAAGATGCATTATTTGTGAATTTTAGAATGCTTGAAATGCTTATGTTATATACAATGTATTTTTCGGACCTCTATGTAGTAGAGAGATTGCATGTGAGACTTATGCATGGGTTTAGCATTCTAATTGGGACTTGGAATCAGGCTCCATATAGTAGATATGACAAATGTAATATGCCTTGGACATAAATCTCATTTGGACATAAGAGAATACATTAGGTCATAAAGTGGCTTTGGAGTTGAATAACTTATGAGTTAGGGAGCTAATGTCGTAATGTGACATCGGGCTTGAGTTATGAATAAGCCTAGCAAAGTAATGCCATAGAGAGGCATTAGACTTGAATGATATGTGAATTGCATGTGCATGTTAATATTATGAGAATTATGCTAAGTTGGTAATTGCATTGGAAAGTGTATGCATGTAGCATTATGAGAACTATGCTATGTTGATAGTTGCATATGGACGCATTGAAACCATATATTAGTGGATAGATGCATGTTAATATTTATATGCATTGTGGAATACATGCTAGGTACATATTAGCAATGTGAGATCATGCTAGAGAGCATGCGTATTAACCTATTATTGATAGGGTAAGCTAATGTCATAAAGAGGCATTGGGCTTGGAATTGGTATATTAAGCTAATGTCATAAAGCGACATTGAGCTTGGGACATGTATGAACCTAGTAAATAATGCCATAAAGAGGCATGAAAATTGGAACATGCTTGGATATAGTAATGTTCTAGTGTCCTAAAGAGGCACTAGACTTAGTGAATGTTGGAACTTCACTTTGAGACATAGACTAGACCCTTGGGGTTACTAGTGGCTATTCCATGTTAGAGACATGATGACGAGATCCGTGACATGATGACTATGGTTACTTGCCATTTGTGCTCATTCGCACATGCTTGTGAGGGTCGCTCCCTACAAGCCGGCACTCCGGAGTTGGCCTTTTGCGACGCAGTTCGCGCGTGCGGGATTGAGACGCCTGTAGGGTCGCGTGGGATAGTCTCATTCCAGAGTGGGATGACGAGCTACTACGGGCAGCTAGGCGGCGAGGCGCCTGTAGGGTCGGGTGGGACAGTCTCATTCCTCGAGGGGGAATGTTGGAGCTACCACCGGCAGCTAGGCGGCACAAGTTGGACTACACATGTGTTGGTCCTGGATGAGATTGAATGATGAACCTTAATCGATTAAATGACAATCACTACTTGATAGTATATCGTAGTTGGATTTAGCTCACATTGGGATTTGTGGTACCCTTAGTTTGCCATGATAGTACATACTAGATATGTATTGAATTTTGGGACATATTGTATACTTGATAGTATTACTTGTTGCATCACAGCTTACTTGGTAGCCATGATAGAGCATACTTGTTATGTATTGGCATATTGGATTCATGATAGAGTAGATGTACTTCATGTTCATATCATGTATACTTGTGGCATAGTAGTATAGCATTTCATTATATGCTTTTATTTCTGCAGTTGTTATTTCATTTTCTATATCTGTTCATGACTTGGGCCTAGTGGTGCATTTTGCTAAGGTTAGTAATTGCCCACTGGGAACTATAAATTATAGTTCTCACGCCCTCTGTTTTATGTTTTCTTTCAGAGCCTTCCACTCCGGGAGAGGCTCGGGATCGTGGGAAAAAAATCGCTTCGGACTAGCTAGCGAGGGATTATTGGATAGGTGGTCCACCTCTCTTTTGTTTTTTTTGGAGAGGTTGAGAGATTTGTACCATTTGTAGAGACCACCCCTTTTTGTACTTTTGAGATAGATACTATATATCTTTATGCTTTACTTTTATTGTTTAGTTATATTCTATCTACTATAGATTCTAAATGTATACTTGCTCTGATATCTCTACATGTAGTTCATTTCTTATCTTATTCTTCCGCTTTGTTGTAGACGCCTTATATGTGTAGGCATATGGCGGGTCTGGGCGCGCTACCGGGAAGGCCTCCGCCGGTCCCGGGGCGTGACAACTTATGCCTGGTTAGACCTAGTGGGTAAGTCGGTGGGGTCGGCGGTCGAACCCACTGGGAACTTTGTTTTAGTTCTCATTATCACTAACCCTACAAATCCGAGCACAAGCGGGGCGGCGGAGGATCGTGGCAAAGGTTTAGCTCCGTAGCTAGCGGCAACCAGAGTATAGGCATTTCCCTATGTATATAGTTCAACTTTTGTATGTTGAATATAAGTGAGAAAAGTTGTAATCATTATTTTGGGTTGAAAGATAATGTGATGTAAACAATGTATGGAAAAGAATGGTTGTAATAGTGCTTGTATTTGATTAAAAGGTAATCAATATGATATGATGGTTGTATGTATAGTATAGTAGTTAGAGCTTTCGCTACTCGTGTTGTTGCTTGCCTTTGTGCAAGCCTTGTGCAATTATGTTCACTTTGTGCTGAAATTCTTGATTGTACATGTTGTTGGAGCCTTGGAGGGACAAGGAAGGTGTTGTCCGTTCGGCGTCTGTCGTGTGGCCCGATTCCTATCAAATAGGCGGAGCTCGGGGAGTGACAGATATAGTGGTATCAGAGCCGGTTAAAGCAAAGGATCTAGGGTGGACGAGGAGCCTTAGGATTGGAGACCTTAGGGACTTAGGAGGCGTTAACGTGGATTTGGTTATGCGGAAGCTAGTGGATTGGTTTTTTGTTAATTCTTCTCTAAGAGGAGTTAGAGATGGACTCAGGAGTTTATTTGCTTTCTTCTTGAGGGATTATGTGGGGCGGCCGACTACATAATACCGAGAGTTGAGATTGAATACACTTGATTACTTTCGCTTAATTGGGTAGTTTATTGGAACGTGTAGAGGTCACGTGTATTGAGTATTAATGCGTGTGTGCTATATTTTAGGACGTGATGGCACCACCTCGACGGGTAACGCGATCCACTCCGACATTGCCTAGTGAGGCGCCCGAGCAGTCAGGATCGGATGATGTGCACAAGTTGTGAGCCCAAGTGGCGGCGTTGGTCGGGGCTATGCGGCAACAGAGGGAGCAGATTGGGGGAGCTCCGTGAGTTGGGGGCTCGACAGGCGGCGGCGGCTGCACCTGTACCTCAGGACCCGCCTGCACCTGTGGCACCTACTCCTGCGGTGGCGGTAGTACCTGTGACGGCCGTTTCTCCGGCGGCTTCGGGATCTTCGGTTTTAGTTTTCGATGCGCTTGAGGCCGAGCAGAAGCGATCATTGGCGACGCTGACGGCCTTTAAACGGTTCAACCATCCGATCTTTCAGGGTGATGTAAAAGACCCTTGGTTGACGTGGGAGGCGTTTCGGGAGATGCTGTTCATGGAGTATTTCCCCGAAAGCGACAAGCGGAGGATTAACGAGGACTGTCGCAAGTTGAGGCAAGGAAACCGATCGGTGCGGGAGTATGAAAAGGAGTTCTCGCATATGGTCGATTGTGTTCCGAGTTTAGTACATGGTGACCAGGACCGAGCAGAGGCCTTCGAGCGTGGGTTGCGGCCTGACATATTCAAGGTCGTTCATGCATTCCGCCTGAAGACCTACGAGGATGTGCTCGATCGCGCATTGTGGGTGGAGCGTGGTAATGCCATTGCGCATGAGGAGCGCGAGATGTTCGAGAAAGAAAAGGATAGGGATAGGTCGAAGAAGCGATCAGCTAGTGGTTCCACGGCAGTCGAGTTCTAAGCGACCCCCTCGGTACCCATGATCATAGTGGCGAGGAGGTAGGAGCCAAGCGCAGAGTCAGGCGACTTCCTTTCCATGTGTGATTTGTGGCGGGAATCACAAGGTGGTGAATTGCCCTCAGCAGGACGGGTGGTGCGACAGATGCGGCCAAGCGGGGCATATCAGTCGGGAGTGTCCGGGAGGCGCATCGCCTGCTCTGTTCGCGGCATCCATTCAGTATGCTCCGAGGCAGTATGCGGGGCCTACCACCTATCATGTCGGTGGGACGTTCATACGCGCCGCAGCAGGCAGAGTGTCACGCCCCGCCTCGAAACCACTACCAATTTGGCACGGTTCGGTCGCAGCGGCGGGCGGCCGAACGGACAGCACCTCCCCTGTCTGCCCAAGGCTCAACAACAGAAATGTGCACAAAAATTTACCCAGGAAATTAAATTCTAAACATACACATTCACGAGGGCACAACCAGTGCCAACAATACAAAGAGCAAGCAATCCACAAGATAAAACATGTGAAATAAAGAGAGTACTTCACTAACTATTACAATAGTTCCAACCTTTTCATTTACATCGTTTTCTTTAAATGAATACATCTTCCATCTCAAAATACATAGCTCTCCCAAATCCTCACCTACAATGAATCTCTCTCAATACATAGGTGACTAATGCAAAAAGGAAAGCTACTATACTACCGCGGTCTCACTGGTCGGGCGCGATGCCCTTGCCGCGGTCCTCCCTCGGCAGCCCTGTACCTACCACTGGAAATAGAGTGGGGTGAGAACTATCTTCCATAGTTCCCAGTGGGCTCGGCCGCCGACTCTGCAGATCTCCCCACTAGGTCCAAGTGGGCACAAGCAATAACAGATAGATAGATAGATAGATATGTATCTGAAAGCTGTAAATGCAATAGTAGGAAAACTATGCTACTATGCCCATAATCATGAATATGAATGCATGTATCATATGATAAAGGTTTGCTACCATGCTAACAAATTCGATCCATGTTCGAATAGCAATGTTCAATGACATTCTTAAACCTTTACTCTTTCCATTTACCCAATCTGTGGGGAGGCCCTAGGGCTCGCCTATGACTCACCTTTCAATCCCAAAATAGGGAGGGAGCTCCATGTGCACCCAAGCCCGGGACCGTCTGCGGACCTCCATGTGGTCCGGACCTCCAAGTGGTCCGGACCTCCAAGTGGTCCTAGTCGCGCGACACTCCGGAGTACTCGACGGCAATCCCCTCCATGTGGGGATTGGATGGCTATACCATCCCAAACGCAGACTGTGAGCTAGATTTATCCTCTCCAAGTGAGGATGCCCTACATCGAGGGTCAACAACTCAATCAAGTCCTCTCCAAGTGAGGATACTCTACAACTAGAGTCAATACCCATTCGAATCCTCTCCAAGTGAGGGAGCACTATCACTAGGGTCCACAACCCAATCAAATCCTCTCTAAGTGAGGATGCTCTACAACTAGAGTCAACATTTTCTCGCGGGATCATTTGTTCCCGACATTCATGCAATGCTATTTAGTTTTTCTAAATTCATTGTTCACAAGGCATTTTCTAAGGGATCCACCTATCCCTAGGTCCATCGACCACTAGTGTCATTACACTACATTAATGCCACTCGTCATCATTTAACATTTGGATGCTACTCGTTTGTTCTTTATTACTTTACACTACCTTCTATGTCATCAATACCCCCATCGGGTTTATCTCTTTTCTTTCGCATCATAGGATCCACGTTCCGACCCAATCCTCACCTATCTAAGTTACCAAGCGTTCCAAGTACACTAGGTTATCATTTAGAAAGTATAAGGAATGGAGCTACTATGCAATCCTACAATGCAACCTGAAGAGATGAGATTAAATGCAATCTAAGACATAGAAAGGAGTTCGAAAGCTTCGGGATGACACCCCCCACCTTTAATCGATGTAGAGGCTTTGGATATTCTTCTCGGCGAACTTTGCGAAAAGGCTTTAACCTTCCTTACCCAAATCAACACAAACCCGGCCCTATTTTGCCGAGAACTTCACGCCGGCTCGCCGAATGCCAAAACCGACTTCGCCCCCACGATTTGTGACCTAACAATAGGGTTTCCAAGGCTTCAAATGAGATCAATCTCATACTTTCACAAAAAACCCCATTTTGGAGCCCTAGGTTTGCACCTATAGCAAACCACCGATTAAATCCCTAGATTCTTGGGATTGATCTATTTAGAAGCATGCTTTGGGTCCATTTGACCCATTCCAATGCATAAAAACCCAAAACTCCAAAGTTTAGAAGCTAGGGTTCAAGGGCCTACCTCTTGTGCTACACCAAAGAGAAGAGGAGAGGGAGATGAAGGTGTCCAAAGCCTTCCTCTTGATCTCCTTCTTCTTCTCCTCCTTGTTCTTCTTCTTCCTTTCCTTCCTCTCATTCTTCTTCTCCTCCTTGTTCTTTCCTTTCTAGAGAGAGAAAGCAAGAGAGAAAGAGAGAGTGAGAGAGAGTGAAATGAGATGAGTGTGAGAGAGAGAGAGGGCTCAGCCCACTCTAATAAAGGCCATTTTGCATAAAAACCCCTCAACTTTTCATCCATTGTACAGCCCTTGCTGGGCAGTTTTCGCGCGGAGGGATCGGTCTCCCCGACTTGGGATGGGTCCCCGAGAGCTTCCCTCGGGCGCACGCATTCGGGAACAGGTCTCTCCCCTGGAGACCGGTCCTCGGGAGACCGGTCCTCGCCTGAGAGACCGGTCCCCGAGAGCTCGATTTTCAGGACTTAGCCAAATTTCGGCTTTTCTCGCTGGGACCACGTTCGGGAACCGGTCCCTCCCTGCCAGGGACCGGTTGCATCAAGCAACCCCGCCACAACCAGCCAGTGGAACCGGTCTCTCACTTCTAGAGACCGGTCCCCGAGAGTATCATCAGCCCAATGATGCAGTTTGCACCATTTGCTCTCGTGGACTCAACTCCAAAGCACTTTTTGTGTTTTGGACATTTCCAACTCCCACAAAGGGTATTCTCTCGACAATTAGTCGATCCTGGATGAAGTACAATCCTCGGATTTTGAGAATTCACTTCCTTACATCCTCCCCTCCTTAAAAGGAGTTTCGTTCTCGAAACTAACTCAATTCTTAACTTAACTTAAATCCATACCTTACTCCTCAAATAGATGAGGGTGGTGCTTTCTCATTAGATCATCGAGTTCCCAGGTGGCTTCGCGATCCTTGTGATTGCTCCACCTGACCTTCACATAAGGAATTTCTCGATTCCTCAACTTTCGCACCTCTCGGGCGATAATTCCTACCGGAAACTCTTCATAGCTCAAATCTCCTTGAAGCTCCGGTGGTTCATGTAGCATCGTATGCTCGGGGTCGTGGATATACTTGCGGAGATTGGAGACATGGAACACATTGTGTACATTCGCAAGCTTCGGCAGCAAAGCAAGTCGGTAGGCCACCGTGCCGACTTGCTCCAATATCTCATATGGTCCAATGTATCGGGGGCTTAGTTTTCCCCGCACTCCAAATCGCTTCACGCCCTGCATCGGTGAAACCTTCAAGAATACCCGGTCACCCACCGGGAACTCTATATCTCAACGGCGCCTATCTGCATAATTTTGCTGTCTCGACTGTGCCGTGAGCAATCTCTTGCGAGCAAGGCGGATTTTCTCTTCCGCTTCTCGCAACACATCTGGGCCGAACTCAGCATGCTCACCTACATCGCTCCAGTGTATAGGAGACCGACACGTCCGCCCATAGAGAGCCTCAAACGGTGCTATCTCCACACTAGCATGATAACTGTTGTTGTAGGCGAACTCGGCCATAGGTAGGTGGTCACACCAACTTCCCTTATAGTCGATGACACACGCTCGCAACATGTCCTCCAGAGTTTGAATAGTTCTCTCTGTTTGCCCATCGGTCTGAGGATGAAATGCGGTGCTAAAGTCGAGCCGTGTGCCAAGGGCTTCCTGCAGGCTCTTCCAGAAGTGTGAAGTGAACCGGGGGTCATGATCCGACACGATCGATTTTGGCACCCCATGCAGTCTCACTATCTCGTCAAGGTATACCTGCGCTAACTTGTCACCTGGCCACGTGGTGTAGATCGGCAAGAAGTGAGCCGACTTCGTCAATCGGTCCACAATTACCCAAATTGCATCGTGGCCGCCTGTCGAGCGAGACAAGCCGACCACGAAGTCCATCGATATGTCCTCCCACTTCCAAACGGGGATTGGTAGGCTTTGAAGCTTTCCCGCTGGAAATCGACGCTCGGCCTTCACTTGTTGGCATGTCAAGCACTTCGCCACAAAGCGTCCAATGTCACTCTTCATTCCCGGCCACCAATAGTGCATCTTCAGTCCTTGATACATCTTGGTGCCGCCCGGGTGATCGGCATATGGAGATCGGTGTGCTTCTTGCAGAATCAATTCACGAAGCTCTCCATTTTTCGGCACACACCATCGGTTTCGAAACTGAAGCGTGCCCTCGATGTCTACCTTGAAATCACCGCCATGCCCTTCCTCGATGTTTCGCCGCACCTTTTGGAGTTCTGGGTCTGCGGGTTGCAGATCTTTGATCCTCTCCAACAATGTCGGTTGGACAACGAGTGCCATCAACTGAGTCGGGGCCTCGTGAGCGACCACTTCAAGGTCCAATCGCTCCATATCCAGCCACAAGGGTGTTTGCTGGGTAACATCAAAAAGCGAGGTTCTTCGCCGACTTCCTACCAAGTGCGTCCGCGACCACATTTGCCTCCCCGGGGTGGTAGAGGATATCAACATCATAATCCTTTAACAGCTCCAACCACCGCCGCTGACGCATGTTGAGCTCCTTCTGTGTGAACAGGTACTTCAAGCTCTTGTGGTCGGTATAAATCTCACAATGGGCACCATATAAGTAGTGCCTCCACAGTTTCAAGGAGAAAATCACTGCCGCTAGCTCCAAATCATGGATGGGGTAGTTCTTGTCATAGTTCTTCAGCTGACGGGATGCATAAGCAATTACCTTTCCGTTTTGCATCAATACACACCCCAATCCAAGATAGGAGGTATCACTGTAGACTACGAAGTCTTCGCCCTGCACCGGTAGAGCGAGCACCGGAGTCGAAGCTAGTCTTTGCTTCAACTTTTTGAAACTCTGGTCACATTCTTCGCTCAAAACGAACTTGGTGCCTTTCTGAGTAAGGCGGGTAAGTGGAATCACTATTTTGGAAAAGCCTTCCACAAACCGCCTATAGTAGCCCGCCAAGCCCACGAAGCTTTGAACCTCCGTGACATTCATCGGGTGCGGCCAATCCTTGATTGCCTCAACTTTTCTCAGGTCTACAGAAACTCCACCCGCAGAAATCACATGCCCTAAGAAGGCGACCTCTCGGAGCCAGAAGTCACACTTCTTCAGTTTGGCATATAGCTTCTCCT
This sequence comes from Ananas comosus, assembly GCF_001540865.1. Taxonomy (NCBI): domain Eukaryota; kingdom Viridiplantae; phylum Streptophyta; class Magnoliopsida; order Poales; family Bromeliaceae; genus Ananas; species Ananas comosus. The sequence goes on along the minus strand of NW_017893318.1, from coordinate 50,202 downwards.
CCCGAAGGACTTGAAGCACTATCCTCAAATGCTCGGCATGTTCCTCGTCGCTGCGGGAATAGACCAATATGTCGTCTATGAAGACCACGACAAATCGATCTAGAAACCTCCTGAAGACACGGTTCATCAAATCCATGAATGCCGCTGGAGCATTCGTGAGTCCAAATGGCATGACCGTGAATTCGTAGTGTCCATACCGCGTACTAAACGCAGTTTTCTGCACATCCTCCGGCTTGATCTTCAGTTGGTGGTAGCCGGATTGCAAATCTATCTTTGAGTACACACACGACCCCTACAACTGGTCGAACAAGTCATCGATTCGGTAGTGGGTACTTATTCTTGATCGTGACTCTGTTTATTTCTCGATAGTCCACGCAGAGTCGAAACGATCCATCCTTCTTCCGCACAAACAACACCGGGGCTCCCCACGGTGATACACTTGGCCGGATAAATTGCTTGTCGAGGAGGTCTTGCAGTTGACTCCTCAACTCCTTCAATTCTGCCGGCGCCATTCGGTACGGGGCCTTCGAGATTGGTGCGGTACCGGGAACCAAGTCTATGACGAACTCGATCTCCCGATCCGGTGGTATCCCCGGCAACTCCGTGGGAAATACATCCGGGAACTCCCGCACTACCGATAGCTCCTCTAACGTTGGAGCTACTCGTTCTACCTCCACAACAGTCGCTAAGAATGCCGTGCAACCGCTGTTAACTAACTTCCTTGCTCTCGTCGCCGACACTGTCGCGGCGAAGCACGAGCTTTGACAAGCCCGATATGTGAACTCCTCCTATCCTGGTTCACGGAAAGTGATCACCCTGCTCTTGCAGTCGATCGTTGCGTGATACTTCGAGGGCTAGTCCATGCCCAGAATGATATCATAAGCCTCAAGCTTCTGGAGTTCTAGCGTCCGGATAGGCATAATCCAGTCGCCTATTTGTACGGGACATGACGCACACTCCGAGTAAGTGTTAAACGTCGACCCAGGGCCCTCCACTCGCCACTTGTCACTTGCTTCTATGAGAATGTCATGCATGCGTGCGAATGATCTACTTATGAATGAATGCGTGGCTCTGTATCNTTCACAAGGCATTTTCTAAGGGATCCACCTATCCCTAGGTCCATCGACCACTAGTGTCATTACACTACATTAATGCCACTCGTCATCATTTAACATTTGGATGCCACTCGTTTGTTCTTTAACACTTTACACTACTTTCTATGTCATCAATACCCCCATCGGGTTCATCTCTTTTCTTTCGCATCATAGGATCCACGTTCCGACCCAATCCTCACCTATCTAAGTTACCAAGCGTTCCAAGTACACTAGGTTATCATTTAGAAAGCATAAGGAATGGAGCTACTATGCAATCCTACAATGCAACATGAAGAGATGAGATTAAATGCAATCTAAGACATAGAAAGGAGTTCGAAAGCTTCAGGATGGCACCCTCCACCTTTAATCAATGTAGAGGCTTTGGATATTCTTCTCGGCGAACTTTGCGAAAAGGCTTTAGCCTTCTTTACCCAAATCAACACTAACCCGGCCCTATTTTGTCGAGAACTTCACGCCGGCTCACCGAATGCCAAAACCGACTTCGCCCCCATGATTTGTGACCTAACAATAGAGTTTCCACGGCTTCAAATTAGATCAATCTCATACTTTCACAAAAAACCCCATTTTGGAGCCCTAGGTTTGCACCCATAGCAAACCACCGATTAAGTCCCTAGATTCTTGGGATTGATCTATTTAGAAGCATGCCTAGGGTCCATTTGACCCATTCCAATGCATAAAAACCCAAAACTCCAAAGTTTAGAGGTTAGGGTTCAAGGGCCTACCTCTTGTGCTACACCAAAGAGAAGAGGAGGGGGAGATGAAGGTGTCCAAAGCCTTCCTCTTGATCTCATTCTTCTCCTCCTCCTTGTTTTTCTTCTTCCTTTCCTTCCTCTCCTTCTTCTTCTCCTCCTCCTTGTTCTTTCCTTTCTAGAGAGAGAGCAAGAGAGAAAGACAGAGTGAGAGAGAGTGAAATGAGATGAGTGTGAGGGAGAGTGAGGGCTCAGCCCACTCTAATAAAGGCCATTTTGCATAAAAATCCCTCAACTTTCCATCCATTGCACAGCCCTTGCTGGGCAGTTTTCGCGCGGAAGGACCGGTCTCCCCGATTTGGGACCGGTCCTCGAGAGCTTCTCTCGGGCACACGCGTTCGGGAACCGGTCTCTCCCCGGGAGACCGGTCCTCGGGAGACCGGTCCTCGCCTGAGAGACCGGTCCCCGAGAGCTCGATTTTCAGGACTTAGCCAAATTTTGGCATTTCTCGCTGGGACCACGTTCGGGAACCGGTCCCTCCCTGCCAGGGACCGGTTGCATCAAGCAACCCCGCCACAACAAGCCAGTGGAACCGATCTCTCACTTCCAGAGACCGGTCCCCGAGAGTATCATCAGCCCAATGATGCAGTTTGCACTATTTGCTCTCGTGGACTGAACTCCAAAGCAATTTTTGTGTTTTGGACATTTCCAACTCCCACAAAGGGTATTCTCTCAACAATTAGTCGATCCTGGATGAAGTACAATTCTCGGATTTCGAGGATTCACTTCCTTACACAGAGGCACCACGGGCGGCACTGAGTGGCCGAGTATATGTAGCTCAAGCAGAGGATCCTGCCGTGCCTACCGACGTCGTGGCAGGTATAATTTTAATTAAAGGCATAAGAGTTAGAGCTCTATTTGACACTGGTGCATCAAATTCTTTCATCGGCATGTCATTTGTAAAGTCGCATGAAATCGAAATGTCGGATAGCCCAGATCCTTGGTGGGTGTATGCACCTGAGCACACGTTTAGTGTTACGAAGGAGTGTTTAGCTTGTCCTGTACAGGTTGGCGAGTAGATTATGCCGGCGGACTTGCTCGTATTGAAGCGAATGTGGGGCTTCGATGTACTTCTTGGAGTAGATTGGCTGTCGAAGAACTATGCCAATATTGACTATGAGAGCAAGATTATCACCTTTCGTGAGCCTGGTCAAGAGGAATTGGTGTACCGAGCATATAAAAGCTCGCGCTTTGAGGCGACCGTATCAGCGTCGCGAGCAAGGAAGTTGATCAAGGGTGGTTGTGTGGCTAACCTGGCGACTGTAGTGGAAACTCAGAGGGAGCTTCCTGCCCTTAGAGACATTCCAATTGTGAGTGAATATCCGGATGTATTTCCTATGGAATTGCCGGGATTACCACCGGACCGGGAGATTGAATTCGTAATCGATCTAGTATCTGGGACGGCGCCTGTTTCCAAGGCCCCGTACAGAATGGCACCGGCGGAGCTTAAAGAGTTGAAGGCTCAACTACAAGATTTGCTCGATAAAGGTTTTGTGAAACCGAGCGTATCACCGTGGGGTTCTCCAGTGCTGTTTGTGAAAAAGAAAGATAGATCGTTTCGGATTTGCGTCGACTATCGCGAGCTGAATAAAGTGACGATCAAGAATAAATACCCATTACCTAGGATAGATGACTTATTTAATGGTCTGGGGTATATTCGAAGATAGATCTTCAATCGGGATACCATCAATTGAAGATTAAGCAGGAGGATGTGCACAAAACGGCGTTTCGTACGCGATACGACCATTATGAGTTCACGGTAATGCTGTTTGGGCTTACAAATGCCCCTGCGGCATTCATGGACCTAATGAATCGAGTGTTCCCGCTATTGTTGGATAAGTGTGTCGTGGTGTTTATCGACGATCTATTGGTGTACTCGTGGAGTGACGAAGAGCACAAAGAGCATTTGAGAGCCGTAATTCAAATTCTTCGTGAACAGAAGCTCTATGCTAAGCTGAAGAAGTGCGAGTTCTGGCTTCGCGAGGTTGCCTTTCTGGGCCATGTGATTTCGGGTGACGGTGTTTTTGTCTACCCGAGGAAGGTTGAGGCGATTCAGGATTGGCCTCTGTAACAAACCAGATTTTGGTATAAAAATAAAAATAAATAAAAATAGTGTGAGATACTATTTTTATTGAATTTAGAAAAGTAAAACATAAGTCAGAAGTGACTTGTGCTGAAATCGAAATGAAAACAGAAGATTTAGAATTTCTGTTGGAAACGGGACAGATAAATTAGCAGAAAATGCACAGTGTCAGAAAATTATGAAAACTGGAGGCTAAGTCATAATTATTTTTATGAGACTAGAATTAAAGTTTCAAATCATTCCGACACCCGGAAGGTGGAAAATAAAATCCGATAGCTATCTGATAAAGATTAGAGTTCGGTACAGTTTTCGGTGACCAAACGGGGTCGAAACTGAAATATTAAAATTTCTTTGGACTCGTTAAGTAAAACCAAACATGACTGTCAAATTTGTGCTCAAACGGATATTCAGGGAGCTCCGGCGAAAGATATCAGATTTTAAACTGCCTGGAGTGAATAGTGTTGGAGGGTGTATTTATTAAAAGAAGCCTTTGCTTCTTCTTCCTCTCCATCAACCGACCACCACGACACACACACACACGCACGCATGGGAAGGGAGAGAGAAACTCTCCTTTCTCTCTCTAGAGATCTCTCTCATTTCTCTATATCTCTCGCTCAAATTCGCGGGGTTGGTGGAGAATATGCTTGCGAACGCGTTGGAGGCGTCGGTTCGAGCTCTCGTGCGGCCGTTGGAGCAGCATGTTTTCGTCGCGGCGCTCACATTTTGGTAAGCTTTTGCGATTTGGCTTAATCCTTAGCTTAAAGTGCTCTAATAGCCTCTAATGAGCATTGTTAGCATGTTGCTCCATTTAATTTGGATTATTTGGAGGTTAATTGCATATTAGGGCTCCGAATTGGGTTTTGTTAAATAGTAGGATTTGATCTCATTTGACCCTCCATAAACCTAATTGCTAGGTAAACGAACGCGTTGGCGAAGTCGGTTCGGCGATTCGTCGAGCCTACGCGAAGTTATTAAAGAAACAGACGTTTAGACTTCGTTTCCGCCTGGAGGGCCGAGGCGACATCGTAAAGTCATGAAAATGAATTTTGAGTACCGTGGCACATAACCGAAGACCTATAATTTTCGGAGCCGCGATTCGACGCACGGTTGGTGAGTATTAGCAAAATCGCGCCGAACCGGACACCGGTGCTGCGGGAGGCCGATTGCAAGTGTCGACAAGCAATCGGAAAGCGATTTTGAGGTGGGTTGTGTTTATCAAAGCGACTAGGTCGCCTGTATGTCTAAGATAAATGTTTATCATTGATACATATTATGGTTGCTAGTGGTAGAATATATAAATGCATGAAATGAATGCTATGTTAGGCTACCAAATAATGCATATGGTCATAATGTGAGAATGCTAAGTAATGCATAATAACATAGTGTAAATAATGCTAAGTGAAAAGTATAAAGTAAATGACATATGTTAGTCATGTTGCATGTATAGAAATGCTAATGTAAGAATGCTAAGTCGATGCATGTAGTAAATGCTAAAGGAAATGCATGCTAATGATGTAATATAGAAATGCTAGAATGCATGATGATGTAATATAAATGATACTAGTTAAAAGCATGAGGTAAATGACATTTGCATGTTAACATAAAGTAGAGAACATGCTAGTTGTAATGCATAATGATAAGTTGTAAAGAATGCTAGTTTGAATAAGCATGTTATATTAATGCTAGATAATGCATGTTAATTATCTAAAGAAAGATGCTAAGAGATTGCACATGGAGTGACACAATGTTAATGCTAGATGATGCAAGCTAACATATAGATGTTTATGTTAATGGAAATGTGCATATGGACAATCTATATACATTAGATCAGTGGCATTAAACCTAGAGTCATGGACATATGTTGAACATGGATGATATGAACCTAGTGTCAAAGAATATAGGTTGGACATCAAGTGACATTAAACCTAGTGTCTTGAACATAGGTTGAACAAGTATAGTGTGAACCTAGTGTCATGAACCTAGCAAATACTTATGGTATTTGAGCATATATATTTTGTATCATTCATGCATGATAGGGCTAAATACATGTGAACCTTGGTTGCTTTCAATGACATGTTCTAACGTAGTTGAACATAGAGAATGATAAAACCATAATGGACATATATATTAGGACCCTATAATTGTGTGAATGTGAGAGTTCGACTTGGACATAGTAAACCAAGGTGACATTGGCAATAGAGACATTGATTGGCATAGAGAACATAGTTGTTAAACATAGTTTAACCAAGAGTGGCATTGAGACAAGAATGGCCTAGAGAGCGGCATGATAAATAGGTAGAAAACCTATCATGACAATAGCATTGTGACAAGTTGCTATGAATCCTCAAGTTGAGGATTGGATCTATTCTCACGATAAGTCTTGGCTTGAGGGAGGTAGCTCCTCCTCAAGCGGTGCGCTTCGGAGTAGGTCACCATGGGGATAGTGGCCCCGAAGGACGGTCCCTCGAGTGGAAGTGCTCGAAGCCTCCTTGATCAAAAGGGATTTTGAGTTGTGAGTCATTGGGGTTAACAAGGTTAACCGGTAAGATTGGGTCAAAGCCAAGTAAGAGTTACTTTTCAAAGAATAAACGCACTACAATACGATTGACTCGAGACCGAGTCGGGTGGTTAGCTTGGCTAGGGTAGAGAGGAAAAACTTAGGATCAAATAACCAATGATGTAAAGTGACAAGATGTATAAATTATGGAAAAGCTATGGATAGCATGATAGAAAGTAAAATCACTTATTCTACTTGTACAGTTGCATGGTTTCATATTGCATATCGCGAGGCATGACATGTAGTTCAATATCGGGTAAATGTATAAATATCTGTTATATGTTATTGGACTAACCTGTTGCAGTGCCTCATTAGACCTATTGGTTGAGCTTTTCCCTTGGGTGGCCGTGCCCACTGGGAACCATGGAGTTGGTTCTCACCCCACGTTATTTTGGGGTGTTACAGGTTCACACGTGAGCGGCACGGCGGCACGAGGCGAGGGCGTAGCTCCGTAGTTAGCGCCCTACCACTGAGACCAGAGATAGCGGTACCCTGAGTCGGCTACTTAGCGATGTAAGAAAATGAAAGAAATAAGATTGCAATAATTTGTAATAAAAGCATGATTGTATTTGGAAGTTAAATGTAAACTGTAATTGTGATGTAAAATATATCTAGTGAATGTGAATATTTGTAATAACAAGTAGATTATATTTTTGATACTTCCTTATGCAATCTTTGATTAAAATGTGTTCCTGGTTGGAACTTCGTACATTGTATTGATTGCGACGCCTTGGACGTACAGGGGAGACTTTGTCCGCGGTACAGGAAAAACCCTGTCCTTTCGACGGTCTGTCGGCGGCACCGCGACCCAGCCAAATAGGCGGGTGGTCGTGGGTTGTGACAGCCTCGCCCTACGAGTGTGGTGGAAGTCTGCAGTTTTATCGGATTTGCAGGCTACTATAGGCGGTTCGTGGAGAGGTTTGCTAAGTTGACTACGCCTCTCACACGGCCTTACGCACAAGGGAGTCAAGTTTGGGTGGAGCGACGGTTGCGGCCGAAGCTTCCAAGAGTCGAAAGAGAGGTTGACATCGACCCCGGTTCTTGCGTTGCCGACGCCGGGGGAGAGCTTCGTGGTTTATAGCGAAGCCTTGTACAACGGTTTGGGGAGTGTTCTTATGCAAAATGGGCGAGTCATTGCATATGCATCGCGCAAACTAAAGAGCTATGAGAAGAACTACCCTATACACGACCTCGAGTTAGCCGCGGTAATTTTCGCGCTAAAACTGTGGAGGCACTATCTCTATGGTGAGCATTGTGAGGTACTATCTCTATCGCTAAAACTGTGGAGGCACTATCTTTATGGAGAGTTGTACTTCGTTCAGGATCGACTAATCGTCGAGTGAGAATCCTTCGGGAAAGTTAAAGTTGTCCAAAACAAAAAAAGTGCATTGAAAACGTGTTCGCGAGGCCAAACAGTGCGAAAACCTGCACTTGGCAGATTTACTCTCTAGGACCGGTCCCTGGTAGGGAGAGACTGGTCTCATGGCTGGTGGTTGCAGGGTTGCTGATGCAAGCGGTCCCTGGCAGGGAGGGACTGGTTCCCGAACGCGGCACCAGCGAGAAAAGCCAAAATTTGGCTAAGTCCCGAAAATCTAGCTCTTGGGAACCGGTCTTTCAGGTAGGAACCGGTCTCCCGAGGACCGGTCTCCCGGGGAGAGACCGGTTTCCGAATGCGAAGAGGCCCTCTGGCCGCGAGGACTGCTCTCGAGGACCGGTCTCCCCGACGAGGGACCAGTCCTTCTGGGCGAAAACTGCCCAGTGAAGGCTGTGTACAGAATGAAAAGTTGAGGGGCTAAAATGGATTTTGTTACATTAGAGAGGCATATGGGCCCTCTCTCTCCCTCAGCCTCTCATTCCCCTCTTTTTCTCTCTCATTCTCTTGCTCTCTCTCTCTCTAGAAAAGAAAGAACAAAGAAGAGGAAGAAGAAGAAAAGAGGAAGAAAAAGAAGGAAGGAAAGAAGAAGAAAGAAGAAGGAGATCAAAGGGAAGGCTTTGGACATCTCCATCTCCCTCTCTTCTTCCCTTGGAGCTAACCTAGAGGTAAGCTCTTGAACCCTAACATGTAGAATCTAGGGATTTTGGGTTTTGAGCTTTTGAAATGGGGTCAAATGGAGCTCTTGCACCATTGTTGGTGGATTAGAGCTAGAGGCTAGGGTTCCAAATTGCAAATGGGAAGATGTGAACCCTAGGGCACCAAAAATAGGATTTTTGGTAAAGTATGAGATTGATCTCATTCGAGGCCTTGTAAACCTAATTGCTAGGTGTCTAAACGCGGGGCGAAGTCGAAATTTCGATTCGTCGAGCGGGAGAAAAGCTATGGCAAAATAAGGCCGATTGAACATTATTTTGGACCAAGGAAGCCGAGACCTCGTCGTAACGTTTGGCGAGAGGCATTTCTAGAACCTCTACAACGAGAAAAGGTAGGGGGTGTCATCCCGAAGCAACCGGGCTCTTTTCTATATCTTAGAATAGCATAATCTCATCTCTTGCATGTTGCATTGTAGGATTGCATTGTAACGTCTTTTCCTTATGCTTCTAAATATTAACCTAGTGTACATGGAATACTTGGTGAAAATGGATAGGTAAGGATTGGGTCGAAACGTGGATCCTATAGTGCTAAAGAAAAGAGATGGACACGATGGGTGTTTGGTGACATAGAAAATGACATCTAAGTGTTTAAAGAACATAACGAGTGGCACTAATGTAGTGTATATGACACTAGAAATCTATGGACTTAGGGATAGGTGGAATCCCTTAGAAAATGCCTTGTGAACAATAAATTTAGTAAAGCTAAATGTTTTGCATGATGGTCGGAATAAATGACTTCCGAGTGTTGTTGGCCCTAGTTCGTAGGGTATCCTCACATGGAGAGGACATGGACGAGTTTCGATTGTGAAGTTAGCCCTAGATAGTAGGGTATCCTCACGTGGAGAGGATAGATCAAGCTCACGGTCTGTTATTTGGGGTGGTATAGCCATCCATATCCTCACATGGAGAGGATTGTCGTCGAGTACTCCGGAGTGTCGGGCGATAGGGACCACATGGAGGTCCCCAGACAGTCCCGGGTTTGGGGGCATATGGAGCTCCTTACCTAATTGGGATGGGAAAGTGAGTTGAGGGTGAACCCAAGGGTTTCGCCACAGATTGGGTAATTGTAAAGTTAATGTGGTCATTGAACGTTATTTATCGAACATGGATCGATCTCGTTAGCATGATAGTATACTTTTACTATACGATGCATGCATTCATTACACATGATTATGGGCATAGTAGCATAGATTTTCTATTATGTCATTTACAGCTTAAAGATATCTATCTATTTGTCTACTTGTTGTTACTTGTGCCCACTTGGACCTAGTGGGGAGACCTGCGGAGTCGGCGGCCGAGCCCATTGGGAACTATGGAAGATAGTTCTCACCCCACTCTATTTCCAGTGGTAGGTATAGGGTTGCCGAGAGAGGACCGCGCCAAGGGCATCGCGCCCGAGCAGTGAGACCGTGGAAGTATAGTTGCTTTCCTTTTTGCATTAGCACACCTATGTATTTGAGAGTTTCATGTAGGTGAGGTTGGAGAGCTATGTATTTTGGATGATCAAATGTTTTCATTTTGAGAAAAGATGTAAATGTAAAAGAATGCAAACTATTGTAATAGTTAGTAAAGTACTTTCTTTATTTCACTTGCATATCTTGTAGATTACTTACTCTTAGTTGTTGGCACTGTTTGTGCCCCGTCGAATGTGTATGTTTAGAATTTGAATTCCTGGGTAAATTCTTATACACTTTCCTATTGTTGAGCCTTGGGCGGACAGGAGAGGTCCTGTCTGTTCGGCGGTTCGCCCGGCGTGCCCGAATCGTGCCAAATTGGTAGTGGTTTCGGGGCGGAGGCGTGACAGTCGTTGGTATCAGAGCAATAAGAGTAAGTAAAGAGAGAAAGTCTAGGATGACCCAGGAGACCCTAGGTTGGTGAGCCCTAAGGTTATAGGTGCGTGAGCGGAACGTGAACCTATAACGATGGCGGAAGTTAATTTGATTAGGTCGAGATTGAAGTTATCTCTCTAGTAGCGACTAGAGGTAGATTCAAGTTGTATTAGCTCTTTACTTGAGGTGGTTGTGTCGGCGGCCGACGACATGATGCCAAGAGTCGGGAACGAGTACACTTGTGTGCTTTCGCTCGATTTTGTTGTCGAGTCGTCTTATGTCGTAATTGCGACAAGGCGAACGGGTTAAGATAATTAACCAAGTACTTGCGTTTCAGGAGCTAATGGTACCAAGAGGACGCCCAAGCACGAGGTCTACTCCGGCACCGCTTCCCGAGGTGCCCGAGCAGGCTGAATCGAGAGGGATGGATCAGTTGCGGGCGCAAGTGACTGCGTTGACCAATGTGGTGCAGCGCCAGGAGACTCGATTCGAGCGGCTCCAGGATCTTTTGGAGCGGCAGGTTGCGGTGGTGTAGCGCACTGGACCTTTGCAAATTGCGAGGTTCGAGTGTTCGATTTGTATTCCAACTTTTCCACACTTGGTGGAGGGCCGTCGATGGTATACCGGCCTAAAAGTTCGATCTCGAGAGTTTTGGCTGAGTCCTGAGAGTTTTTACTCTCAAGGACCGGTCCCTGATAGGAGAGACCGGTCCCCCAGTGAACAGTGCTGCGTAGCCGGCGAGGCAACCGGTCCCTGGCAGTCGAGACCGGTCCCCGAGCGCGTCTGCGCGGGGAGAGACCGGTCCCGCGCAGGAAGAGACCGGTTCCCGAACGTTGGATTTTCGGGGGCAGGCTGCGAGACCGGTCCCAGGTCGGGGAGACCGGTCCCTCTGGGCGAAAATTGCCCAGGCCGGGCTGATGTTATTTTGGATTTTTGAGGGGCTTATCAGGATTTTGTTACTTTAGAGCCTATAGAGAACCTTTCTTCTCTCTCTTTCCCTCATTTCTCTCAACCTTTTGCATTCTAGAGAGAGAAGAAGAGAGGGAGAAGAAGAAGAAGAAGAAGAAGAGGAGAAGGAGCTTGCTTAGAGGCCTTGGAGCATCACCTTCTTCCCCATTTTCTCACCTTGGTGGCTTCGAGCTTGCGGTTGGAGCTTTGTGGGGGATCAAACTTCAACCCTACTTGGTTTTGAGCTTGGATTGGAGCTTCTCTTGAGGTTGGTAGCTTGTAATCCCCATTTGATACATGTTTTCCTAGGTTTTACTAGATGAAACCCTAGATTTTGGGATTTAGGGTTTATTTTGGGGGTTTTTGGATTTGAGGGTTTTGAGACCTAATTGATGGGTTTGGAACCTTTATTTAGGTTGGATTTGAAGAACTCTAACTCCCATTTGGAGCTAGAGAGAGAATTTCTTCACCTAGGTGAGTTTTTCTCCATCTTAGCCTATGTTGCTTATCGATTGAGTTTAGGGTTAATCGTAAGGTTCGTTTAACCCTTGTTCCTACATCTTTAGGGTGCTAGGAGGCTAGTGGGCATCTTCGTCGGAGCTTGCGAAGAGTTGCAAGAGTTTTGGTGGGTTTGGCTTCGTGGAAATGGGGCGAAATGGCCCCTATGCTCTTTCTACTTGTTGTAAAATATTTTTAAATTCATTTCTATGCTAAATGGAATTTATATGAATTTTAGAGCACTTAAAATGCATGCCTTGTGTATTATGAAAATTTCACTATATAGTAGAGCTATATGAGTAGAATGCATGCATACGGGAAAAGTGTTTATTTTGCAAGTGGAAAATACATCTCTTATGAGAATTATGACTTGGAATATATACTTTGGAACATAGTTGCCATGCTTTGACATAGAGAACAAGAGTGTCATCAAGGGGCACTTGAAACTAGTAAACTATGAAACTGCAACATAGAGACATATTGATAGGCCACTACATATCTGCTATATTCCATGTTAGAGACATGATGACATAGGGATAGGCCATTGAGATACTTGACACATTCCATGTTATTAGACATGAGGACTTGGTACTTGCGACAGATCGTTTGACTACTTGCCATTGTGCTCATTCGCACATGCTTGTGAGGGTCGCTCCCTACAAGCCGGCACTCCGGAGATAGCCATCGCGATTCATATTCGCCGTGCGGGATTGGGCGCCGAAGTGGATTGCCGTGGGACAGGCTCATTCCTAGGGTGGGGATGATGACTACCACGGGGCCATTAGGCTCGGCACCGGCCAGACAGCCTATGGGTGGGTCTCAGGGCCATAGACAGCCTTCGGGTGGGTCTCTTCAAATTTGACTTTGAGTATTCATTATGACATGTGGACAGATGATGACTTAGTTTACTGATTGGAATTTTGGCTAGAATAGTAAACATTGGTAGCTTACTATTTTGCATTATGGACATCATGATAGTTGGAGACTTTTACTACATACACAGTTGCTTTCATTCTTATGCCTTTCATGCTAAGTAGATGTAGCCTATGGTAGTAAGCATACATGTTTAATTATCAGTTACTTTCACTGCTTTTATTGTACTCGTGCACTGACATCTTTTGTAGCTTTGGGCCTTGTGGTGCATTTACTGAAGTCAGTAATTGCCCACTGGGAACTATTTTTAATAGTTCTCACGCCCCTGTTTTATGGTTTACTTTTCAGAGCCTTCGGCACCGGCGGAGGCACGGGATCGCGGCAAGGGGATCGCTTAGCTAGCTAGCGAGGAGCGGTACTTTGCCTAGGTGGTTTACTCTTTCTTTTTGTAGTTGAGAGAGTGAGAGGTTTTTGTATCCATGTATAGAGACCACCTATGTATCTACCTATAGCACTTGCATCTGGGATTTTCTTGTATCACTTTATGCTTTATTTAGTGGATTTACAGTTTTATCCTTATCCTTGTTGTAGCATTTAGACATTTATTATGCTCTGATACTCCTAGATGTCTTTTACTATTGCTTTTATTATTGCTGTTTTTAGACGCCTTATATGTTTTAGACGCATGGCGGGTCTGGGCACGTGCCGCGCGGGCTTTCGCTGGGTCCCGGCGCATGACAGGTGGCGGCTGCGACGGTGAACGAGGGCGGTGGTCCGCCCGCACCCTCGACTCATGTACTCGGAGTGGCAGAGGGTGAGGGTATAGCGGCGGTTCCGGTGACGGCATGCCCACCGCCAGCGATCGTACCACATGCGGCGTCGGGATCGGCTACACTCGATGTGACGGCTGAAGATGTGGAAGGAGAGCGCGCATTGGCGGCTCTTATTAAGTTCAACAAGTTCCATCCGCCTACCTTTGAGGGCAAGAAGGTGGAGCCGGCGATGGTTGAGTCTTGGATCGATTCGATGGAGACTCTCTTTGAGGATTTGCGTACCTTGGAGAGGGATAAGGTGTACCTTGCCACCCACTGTCTGGAGAAAGCAGCAAAGGTATGGTGGAAGCGCGTGAAGCAAGATCGGCCTTCTGATCTCTCGCCGATGTTGTGGGAGGAATTCAAGCGGGAGATGTTCGCCAACTACTTCCCCGACACGTTGAAGCGAAAATTCAAGGAGAAGTTCCACAATTGGAGCAAGGGGACCGCTTAGTGGCGGAGTATGAACGAGTTCTCCCATCTCATAGACTGCGTCCGGACGTAGTGAAAGATGACTGGGACAAGGCCGATTGGTTCTTGCGAGGACTTCGGCCGGGGATCTACAAAGCCGTACAGATATTCAAGCTCACGACCTTTGCGGAGGTCTTCGACCGAGCACTTTGGGCGGAGCATGGAGACGCCCACGTTCGGGAGAAGCGTGAGCTTTTGGCGGAGTCCAAGGACAAGGGCAAGAAACATCAAGGCGGCGGTGGTTCGGGGGGACAGGTACATTCTAAGAAGCCCCCGAATTATCCGCGGACTCAGCAAAAGGGCCGTGGAGCGCGACGGTGCATCATATGCGGCGGAGACCACCTGGTATCGCGTTGTGAGCAGCGTGAAGGCAAGTGCTACAAGTGTGGGCAACCGGGGCACTTCATTCGGGACTTCCTGGGAGGAGGAGCCTCACCTGCCCCATCGACTGCATCGGCGCCGGCGATTCCGGCTCATTATGGAGGAGTTCCACCGATGGCCGCATCGACGGGACGTGTGATGATGCCGCGTCAACCAAAGGTGACACGATCAGCTCCGAGCGGTCGGGTATTCGCCGCTCAGGTTCAAGCCGAGGAGCCTACGGAGGCGGAGGAGCATCGCCTTGTGGCAGGTATGGTTTTAATTAACGGAGTTCGCTCCAGGGCTTTATTTGATACAGGAGCCACGCATTCATTCATTAGTAGATCATTCGCACGCATGCATGACATTCTCATAGAGGCGAGTGACAAGTGGCGAGTTGAGGGCCCTGGGTCGACGTTTAATACCCACTCGGAGTGTGCATCGTGTCCGGTACAAGTAGGCGACTGGATAATGCCTATTCGGACGCTAGAACTCAAGAAGCTCGAGGCTTATGACATCATTTTGGGCATGGACTTGCTCTCGAAATATCACGCAACGATCGACTGTAAGAGTAAGGTAATTATGTTTCGTGAGCCAGGACAGAAGGAGTTCACCTATGGAGCCTGTCAGAGCTCGTGCTTCGTCGTGACGGTGTCGGCGAAAAGAGCAAGGAAGTTGGTCAACAGCGGTTGCACGGCGTTCTTGGCAACTGTTGTGGAAGTGGAACGAGTACCTCCAGCATTGGAGAAGATATCGGTGGTGTGGGAGTTCCCGGATGTGTTTCCAGCGGAGTTGCCGGGGATAGCACCGGATCGGGAAATCGAGTTTGTCATAGACTTGGTTCCCGGTACAGCACCGATCTCGAAGGCTTCGTACCGAATGGCGCCGGCGGAACTAAAAGAGTTGAGGAGTCAACTGCAAGACCTTCTCGACAAGCAGTTTATCCGGCCAAGTGTATCACTGTGGGGAGCCTCAGTATTATTTGTACAGAAGAAGGACGGATCATTTCGACTCTACGTGGATTATCGAGAGCTGAACAGAGTCACGATCAAGAACAAGTAGACCTGTTCGATCAGTTGCAGGGGTCGTGTGTGAACTCAAAGATAGATTTGCAATCCGGCTATCACCAGTTGAAAATCAAGCCGGAGGATGCGCAAAAAACCGCGTTTCGCACTCGGTACGGGCACTATGAATTCACGATCATGCCATTTGGACTCACGAATGCTCCAGCGGCGTTCATGGACTTAATGAACCATGTCTTCAAGAAGTTTTTGGACTGATTTGTCGTGGTCTTCATAGACGACATATTAGTCTACTCTCGCAGTAACGAGGAACATGCCGAGCATTTGAGGATAGTGCTTCAAACCCTTCGGGAGGAGAAGTTGTATGCTAAGTTAAAGAAGTGTGACTTCTGGCTCCGAGAAGTCGCATTTCTAGGGCATGTGATTTCCAAGGGAGGAGTTTCTGTGGACCCGAGGAAAGTTGAGGCAATCAAGGATTGGCCACGCCCGACTAATGTCACGGAGGTCCAAAGCTTCGTGGGCTTGGCGGGCTATTATAGGCGGTTTGTGGAAGGCTTTTCCAAGATAGTGATTCCACTTACCCGCCTGACTCAGAAAGGCACCAAGTTCGTGTGGAGCGAAGAGTGTGACCGGAGTTTCAAAGAGTTGAAGCAAAGATTAACTTCGACTCCGGTGCTCGCTCTACCGGTGCAGGGCAAAGACTTCGTAGTCTACAGTGACGCATCCTATCTAGGATTGGGGTGCGTTTTGATGCAAAACGGGAGGGTAATCGCTTATGCGTCCCGTCAACTGAAGAGCTATGAGAAGAACTACCCCATCCACGATTTGGAGCTGGTGGCGGTAATCTTCGCCTTGAAGCTGTGGCGGCACTAGTACGGTGCCTATTGTGAGATCTATACCGACCACAAGAGTTTGAAATATCTGTTCACACAGAAAGAGCTCAACATGAGACAACGGCGGTGGTTAGAATTGTTAAAAGACTATGATGTTAATATCCTTTACCACCCCGGAAAAGCTAATGTGGTCGCTGATGCATTGAGCAGAAAGTTGGCGGAGAACCTCTTGATGTGGGTTACAAATCAGTCACCCTTGTGGTTAGACATGGAGCGGATGAACCTTGAGGTGGTTTCTCCCGAGATTTCGGCCCAGTTGACGGCGCTCGTTGTCCAACCGACCTTGTTGGAGAGGATTAAAGATCTGCAACCTGCGGACCCAAAACTCCAAAAGGTGCGGCGAAACATCGAGGAAGGCCGAAGTGGCGATTTCAGTATAGACACCGATGGTGCACTTCGGTTTTGAAACCGGTGGTGTGTGTCCAAAAATGGAGAGCTTCGCGAGCTAATTCTACAAGAAGCACATCGGTCTCCATATGCTGATCACCCGGGCGGCACTAAGATGTATCAAGGATTAAAGATGCACTATCGGTGGCCGGGAATGAAGAGTGATATTGGACGCTTCGTGGCAAAATGCTTAACATGCCAATAAGTGAAGGCAGAGCGTCGATTTCCACCGGAAAAGCTGCAAAGCCTACCAATCCCCGTTTGGAAAAGGAAAGATATATCGATGGACTTCGTGGTCGGCTTGCCTCGCTCAATGGACGGCCACGATGCAATTTGTGTAATTGTGGACCGATTGACAAAGTCGGCTCACTTTCTGCCGATCCATACTACGTGGTCGGGTGACAAGTTAGCGCAGGCATGCCTCGACGAGATAGTGAGACTGCATGGGGTGCCGAAATCGATCGTGTCGGATCGTGACCCCCGGTTCACTTCACACTTCTGGAAAAGCCTGCAGGAAGCCCTTGGCACACGGCTCGATTTCAGCACTACATTTCATCCTCAGACCAATAGGCAAACGGAGAGAACTATTCAAACTCTAGAGGATATGTTGTGAGTGTGTGTCATCGACTATAAAGGGAGTTGGTGTGATCATTTGCCTATGGCCGAGTTCGCCTACAACAATAGTTATTACGCTAGTGTGGAGATGGCACCGTTTGAGGCCCTCTACGGGCGGACGTGTCGGTCTCCTATACACTGGAGCGATGTGGGTGAGTGCGCAGAGTTCGGCCCCGATGTGTTGCGAGAAGCGGAGGAGAAAGTCTGCCTTGCTCGCAAGAGATTGCTCACGGCGCAGTCGAGACAGCAAAGCTATGCAGATAGGCGCCGTCGGGATATAGAGTTCGCGGTGGGCGACCGCGTATTCTTGAATGTTTCACCAATGCGGGGTGTGAAGCGGTTTGGAGTGTGGGAAAAGTTGAGTCCTCAATACATTGGACCCTATGAAATATTGGAGCGAGTTGGCATGGTGGCTTATCGATTAGCTTTGTCACTGAAGCTCGCGGATGTACACAATGTGTTCCATGTCTCCAATCTCCGCAAGTATATTCACGACCCCGAGCGCGCGATGCTATATGAGCCACCGAAACTTCAAGAAGACTTGAGCTACGAAGAGTTTCCGGTGATGATTATCGCCCGAGAAGTGCGAAGGCTGAGGAATCGAGAAATTCCCTACATGAAGGTTCGGTGGAGCAATCACGATGATCGCGAAGCCACCTGGGAACTCGAAGATCTAATGAGAAAGCACCATCCTCATCTATTTGAGGAATGAGGTAAAAATTTAAGTTAAGTAAAGAGTTGAGTTAGTTTCGAGGACGAAACTCCTTTTAAGGAGGGGAGGATGTAAGGAAGTGAATTCTCGAAATTCGAGAGTTGTACTTCGTCCAGGATCGACTAATCGTCGAGTGAGAATCTTTCGGGAAAGTTAAAGTTGTCCAAAATACAAAAAGTGCATTGGAAACGTGTCCGCGAAAGCAAACAGTGCGAAAACCTGCACTTGGCAGATTTACTCTCTAGGACCGGTCCCTGGTAGAGAGAGACCGGTCTCATCGGCTGGTGGTTGCAGGGTGCTGATGCAACCGGTCCCTGGCAGGGAGGGACCAATTCCCGAACGCGGCACCAGCGAGAAAAGCCAAAATTTGGCTAAGTCCCAAAAATCCAGCTCTTGGGAACCGGTCTCTCAGGTAGGAACCGGTCTCCCGAGGATCGGTCTCCCGGGGAGAGACCGGTTCTCGAACGCGAAGAGACCCTCTGGCCACGAGGACTACTCTCGGGGACCGGTCTCCCCGACAAGGGACCGGTCCTTCTGGGCGAAAACTGCCCAGTGAGGGCTGTGGATAAGATGAAAAGTTGAGGGGCTAAAATGGATTTTGTTACATTATAGAGGCATATGGGCCCTCTCTCTCCCTCAGCCTTTCATTTCCCTCTCTCTCTCTCTCATTCTCTTGCTCTCTCTTTCTCTAGAAAAGAAAGAACAAAGAAGAGGAAGAAGAAGAAAAGAGGAAGAAGAAGAAGGAAGGAAAGGAGAAGAAGGAGATCAAATGGAAGGCTTTGGACATCTCCATCTCCCTCTCTTCTTCCCTTGGAGCTAATCCAGAGGTAAGCTCTTGAACCCTAACATGTAGAATCTAGGGTTTTTGGGTTTTGAGCTTTTGAAATGGGGTCAAATGGACCTCTTGTACCATTGTTGGTGGATTAGAGCTAGAGGCTAGGGTTCCAAATTGCAAATGGCAAGATGTGAACCCTAGGGCACCCAAAATGGGATTTTTGGTAAAGTATGAGATTGATCTCATTCGCAGCCTTGTAAACCTAATTGCTAGGTGTCTAAACGCTGGGGCAAAGTCGGAATTTCGATTCGTCGAGCGGGAGAAAAGCTATCGGCAAAATAAGGCCGATTGAACATTATTTTGGACCAAGGAAGCCGAGACCTCGTCGTAAAGCCGAGACCTCGTCGTAACGTTCGGCGAGAGGCATTTCTAGAACCTCTACAACGAGAAAAGGTGGAGGGTGTCATCCCGAAGCAACCGAGCTCTTTTCTTTGCCTTAGAATAGCATAATCTCATCTCTTGCATGTTGTATTGTAGGATTGCATTGTAATGCCTTTTCCTTATGCTTCTATATATTAACCTAGTGTACATGGAATACTTGGTGAAAATGGATAGGTAAGGATTGGGTTGAAACGTGGATCCTATAGTGCTAAAGAAAAGAGATGGACACGATGGGTGTTTGGTGACATAGAAAATGACATCTAAGTGTTTAAAGAACATAACGAGTGGCACTAATGTAGTGTATATGACACTAGAAGTCTATGAACTTAGGGATAGGTGGAATCCCTTAGAAAATGCCTTGTGAACAATGAATTTAGTAAAGCTAAATATTTTGCATGATGGTCGGAATAAATGACTTCCGAGTGTTGTTGGCCCTAGTTCGTAGGGTTATCCTCACATGGAGAGGACATAGACGAGTTTCGATTGTGAAGTTAGCCCTAGATGGTAGGGAATCCTCACGTGGAGAGGATAGATCAAGCTCACGGTCTGTTATTTGGGGTGGTATAGCCATCCATATCCTCACATGGAGAGGATTATCGTCGAGTACTCCGGAGTGTCGGGCGATAGGGACCACATGGAGGTCCTCAGATAGTCCCGGGTTTGGGAGCACATGAAGCTCCCTACCTAATTCGGATGGAAAAGTGAGTTGAGGGCGAACCCAAGGGTTTCGCCATAGATTTGGTAAATGTAAAATTAATGTGGTCATTGAACATTATTTATCGAACATGTATCGATCTCGTTAGCATGATAGTATACCTTTACTATATGATGCATGCATTCATTACACATGATTATGGGCATAGTAGCATAGATTTTCTATTATGTCATTTACAGCTTTCAGATATCTATATATCTGTCTACTTGTTGTTACTTGTGCCCACTTGGACCTAGCGGGGAGACCGGCGGAGTCGGCGGCCGAGCCCACTGGAAACTATGGAAGATAGTTCTCACCCCACTCTATTTCCAGTGGTAGGTGCAGGGTTGCCAAGAGAGGACCGCGGTAAGGGCATCGCGCCCGAGCAGTGAGACCGTGGTAGTATAGTTGCTTTCCTTTTTGCATTAACACACCTATGTATTTGAGAGTTTCATGTAGGTGAGGTTGGAGAGCTATGTATTTTGGATGATCAAATGTATTCATTTTGAGAAAAGATGTAAATGTAGAAGAATGCAAACTATTGTAATAGTTAGTAAAGTACTTTCTTTATTTCACTTGCATATCTTGTGGATTACTTGTGTAGTGTTCCTGAGCTTTGGATAGGATTGGCTTCAGTATTTTAGACTGGTCGACATCTCTGGAGAGTGTCGGACTGAGTCGGAGTCAATTCTGCACGAATTGGATGCAGAATTGGACTCGGCGCACTCAAATAAGCAAAACTGGAGTTTTGCTAGTTTTGGGCGCCCAGAATTGGATTTAGGGCGCCCAGAAGTTTAGGGCACCCAGAAATGGTTTTAGGTTGCCCAGTACTGAGTGCCGAATTTAACTAAAACTGGAAGCTAATTCGGATCCTATGTTCCGGGCGCCCAGAAGTGGGTCCGGAAATTCTACATCATGAATATCGATCGCGTTGACGCGTGGCTGGTGGTAGGTGTGGGCCGCCGGAGCAGGATAAGGGTGCAGCATACCGCAGGCGAAGGAACCGATGAGGGCTGTTTGTGCAGGCTGGAAGTTCTGGGCGCCCAGAACTGAGTTTAGGGCGCCCAGATCTCGGATTTTCTGCAGGAACAGCAGATTGCAGCCTTTGTTCCTGAGGTTCATATGACCCTATTTTCACCCTATAAATAGCTAAGAAGCGTCCCTGGTGAGCTCTTTTCCTCTCTTCTTCACAGGGAACCCATAAATTGCATTTCCAATCCCTCCAATCTTCCCAATTTGCATCAAACTTCCATTAATCTAGCTTGATGGAGTGCTGATTCTGCAGTTCTTCAGCGACGACCTCCAGTGTTTTGGCTCGTGCGCGACGTAGGAAGGTCGGATTTCGACGAAACTTGGTTTGCTGGATTCTAGACTTCCAGAGGAATCCACGAAGCCCTGATTCGCAGAATTTGGTGAAGGTTAGCTCAGTCGAACTCAGGTTTTCCTCTGCTGCTGTTGCTGTGGACAGAATTGTAAGTTTTTGAGTTCTTTTTGGGGTGAACTTTGGAAGCAGGGGCTTTGTGGAGTTGAGTCACGTTCCCTATCACCCAGTACTGGAATTGGGACCCTCTTCGCCTGATTTGGAGTTCATTAGGTGAGTTTTGACATTGGAATTGGGATATTTAAGCTTAAGTGCTGTTTTGCTGAACTTCATCGTCGACTGTTAGTATTTCAGCTCGTACTCGACGTAGGAGCATCGGATTTCGACGAGACTTGATTCGTTGGTTTCGGGACTGCGAGAGGAATCCACGAAGTCCTTACTTGTGGATTTTGGTGAAGGTTAGCTTGGTCGAAACCCTTCTCTTCTCTGCTGCTGTGTATTTGGACTGAATTGTGGATTTTGATGTTGATAGCTTGGAGATAGCTTGATTTTGAGACTCGGACATTTTCAGTCGATCCAGCAGGTTGTGCCGCAGCCGAGGGAGTTCCGTGCTGCCAGGAATTGCACTAGAGGTGGGTGTATCATCGGTTTCGCTCCTAAGTGCATGTTTAGTCGACGTGTATAGTTCGATTTTTGTATATCATGCTTTAATTCATCGATTAGCATCTTGAATGTAATATGAATGTAGAAGCATGCTGAAATGAATATTTAAATTATACATGTTGGACTTGAAATTTGACTTAGGAGAAAACCTGCGTTTTGACCCGTCATATGCTTAAACTACCAGATTTAGCTCTAGGAGCCGTGTTTCGATTGTATCGTTGCCGTATTAGTGCGATGGATACCTGGGGTAGTTTAGATGGCATTTACGCTCGTGCTGAGGTGCCGAGCTTATTTTTCAGCAGAGTATAGGCTGTTTCGGGTCGTTGGGTGCCGTTCGGGTTAGCGGTGGACCCAGATTCTTGTTTTGGTCACAGATTGTGCCGAGGGCACGTGGGTTTGGTTTGTAGACCTGTTTTGACCCTGTTCACTTGACTTTGGCTAGTTGGAGCCTGTTTGAGCTCGACAGAGATACGCTGCATACTCGGTTGGGTAGCGCCCACGAGTGCCACTCCGGAGTCAGGCTTTGTGCTTTCGCGTTGGTGTCGCTCATGCCAGTTGGACTTGCTCTCCACGGACCAGTTAGTGTGGATAGAGCCTGATAGTCGCAACGGGGCAGGGACGGGTGTGTTCACAGTCCCGGGGACGGGTATGCTTACAGTCCCGATTGGATTGGGTCAGATTTGACATTTCCTACAGTTGGTTAGTGTAGAGCATGATAGTGTAGTGATTGATAGCGGTAGAGTGTACTTCCTGCTTTTCCTACTATTCTTGCTCCCTTCTGTAGACTTAGTGGGTGGACCGATGTTGTTTTGGGCGTACCCACTGAGGACTACTTGTTTTTACAGTAGTTCTCACGCCCAGTTGTTACCCCTGTTTTGCAGAGCCACAGGTTTCGGCTGCTGCACCTTCCGCGGATCAGGATCGAGGCAAGGGCGTCGCGAGTTAGAGCCCTACCCGACGTGCTGAGCTAGAGGTGCCCCTACTGCAGGTAGATGTTTTGTTTCGAGTTTATGTACATAGTGGACTTAAGTCACCAGTGCGAGTAGCTTTGTATTTTGGATTTGGACTATGTATATGAAACTCAGTTTGTTTAGCTTCTGTTTTCTCTAGTAGCTCCCTACTACTGTTCGTAGTAGTATTTGATTTACAGGTACAGCTATCGCTTCGTATACAGGGGAAATTCCTTTGTATACGGCGGATTTGTCGGCGCGCCAGGGGAAAGTGTAATCTGGGGCGTGACAACTTGCTTTTAGTTGTTGGCACTGTTTGTGCCCCGTCGAATGTGTATGTTTAGAATTTGAATTCCTGGGTAAATTCTTGTACACATTCCTGTTGTTGAGCCTTGGGCGGACATGGGAGGTACTGTCCGTTCGGTGGTCCGCCCGACGGGCCCGAATCGTGCCAAATTGGTAGTGGTTTCGGGGCGGGGGCGTGACAATTTTCGGGCTACGGGGACCGGTCCTTGCTTGAGGGACCGTTCCCTCAAGGATCAGTCCTTGGCTGAGGGACCTGTCCCCGTAGGTTTAGAAAATCAGCCTTATGGACTTAGCCAAATTTTCAGCCTTTTACTGTTTCTTCTCCGTTTTCGCTTGTTTTTGCTCATTTGGTCTCCGATTCATTTCAAATCAAACCGAGACTCTCAAAATATATTTTCTAGCGTATTTTCATCATCTTTCCATCCACGCTAAGCCGGATTTAGTCATGGTCCAACATAACCTTTCGGATTTCGTTTTCGCGCCTACGCGCACCGAAACGCCCGAATGCTCCCGAACTTCACAAAACTTCACCGGAACCATTCAAATGGCTTTCCAACTAAATGTGCACCATAACTTCATAATGTTAGAAATCCAGTACCTTACAGATGGTTTCCCATGTCGTTGTTAACCTTAGTTAGTAGGGTATCCTCAGTTGGAGAGGATTTGATCATACTCACATAGTCTGTTCTCGCTTGGCAGTGGTCGCTCCACCCAAGCAGTGAGCTCCGAAGTTATCACATGATGGACTAACGTACTTGTTATCACGCCCGGGTACCAGCAGAAGCATATCCGGTATGTGCACAGACCCGCCATACACCTGCAGTATATAAGGCGTCTACAAGAAACAAGTCGAAGGAAAGAAAACATAGAAAATCCTATCCTGATATCAGAGCAGCGTATAAGTCCACAATACAATCAACAGAAGAACAAAGAGTAACTAACTCAAGAATGTAAGTGCAACAAAAAGTACCAAAACTATAACATCTGGTTCAAATACTCATATACATCACAGAGTACACAAAACATATGTACAATGGTAGTCTCTCTATACACTGGGACATCACCCTCGGTCGTAGCCCGAGTAGCAAGGTGATCAACTAGCAAGCTCCTAGCAATGTCTAGCTAGACGCAACTCCCTTGCCACGATCCCTAGCCTCTCCTGTAGGTGGCTCTGAAAAAATAACAATAAAAAGGGCGTGAGAACTATTAACAATAGTTCCCAGTGGGTAAGCCGCCAGCCTCGGCGAATTACACCACTAGACTCATAATGATTTGCTAAAAATGTAAAGCAATTATAACATGGTAATTTATTAATGATAAAGAACTATGAATATATAACATGCTATCAGATATATTCATTAACCAGAACTAGTAAGACAATCACAATGAGCACAAATATGTCAAGTGAAAATGTAACTGTATACTATTCAGTGATAATCCTCTGCTGTCATCATTTATTACATTGATTTAATTCATAGGGACTTACTCAAGGTAGTCCAGCTTGCGCCGCGCCTAATGGCCCCGTGGTAGTATACACTCCCCACGGCAATCTACTTCGGCACTCAATCCCGCACGGGCGAGCATCTGTCGCGTAGGCAAACTCCGGAGTGCCGGCTTGTAGGGAGCGACTCTCACAAGCTTGTGCGAATGAGCACAATGGCAAGCAAGCATAATTCATAACCCAACAGTTCTCAAATAGCATGTCTGAACATGTAAGGTTCAACTCCCGCCCTTTAGGTCGGGATTCAGTCATAAAGTAACATACTAGTAACTACTAGATTCAAGGTGTACATGAAAGCAATGTAATTGTACATATATGTCATTAGCCTTAAGCTTGTCAATACCATTGTATCTAACCTCTTGTTCTCTATTTCATAAAGGCGTAACAAAGCATATAATGTCCATGCATTGAGATTCACAATAATTCCTTTCTCATGATTCTTCTTCTTACTTAATCGAGGTGAAGATCAATATGTTTATAGCATTCATTACTCGATATTGAGTACTTGTTCATGTATTTGCACATATAAGTAATTCTATAGTATCATATAGAACATAGGGAGGTTCACTTGCTCTGGTGAGGTCAAACCCACCTACTAAACGGCAACTTGTTCACGTATCGAGGGTCCTCGCTGGTCCACACTTGCCCTAACAAACATATTAAAATCAGCAAAGAACTCAATTCAATATTCTTCAAGTATCCTAAATAAACATCATAAATTAGGTTTCCAATATACCTAATATGTAATCGAAACTTGAACCCCACTAAGATCAGGTTAGAGTGCACCACATCTAATTTCTTGAGGGCTGCGGATTAATGTTCAAAGTGTCCGATTTCCTGCAGTGAACCTGCTGCGAATGAGCGTAGAAATCTGCACTAAAACAGCATCAAGTACCTTCTATTCAGCAAAATTCTCACCTTATATAAGGCTACGGCTTGGACCCCTGTTTAGCTCAGGATCAAATACAAGATTTAACTCTTAGAAACTCTCAAATATCTATCGCGAAACCATCCGATGATCAGTCGCAAGCTCGCTGCGAACTATCGCCAAATCAGCCTAATATTCAACAATAAACTTGGTATAATCGTAATGAAAGAGTAATTAATCCATTAATTACCTTTTCTAAACTTTCCTTCAGCAGTTTTCTCCGATTCTTAACTGATGAAACATCACAAATCTGATCTCCACAGCTGTTACACCATGCTCTCCAAACCGGCTGCCACAACAAGCCGAAATTCACTACCTAGACTTTAAACTATAGAGAAGTCAAATACATACCTTCCAAAGCTCCAACTCAGGTGTTCCTGGATTAGAGTTGTAAATAACTTAACCCCAGATATCTCCTTTCTCAGCAAAGAGGTTCCATCAAGTCTCCTTGGTTAGCTAACATCAAAAAGAGAGAGGAAATAAGCTAAAGGCCTTATTTCATCTTAGAGAGAGAAAAACCCTTAGAAAGAGAAAGTAGGAGGAAGACCAAACCCTTCCTCTAAGCCTCAGCATCCTTCAGATAAGTTCAAGGGTCGAGCTGGGTCAATGGAGATAAGAACAGGAAGTAAAAAGACCAAAATGGCCCTGCTGTCCCGCAGCAGCTGACTCTGCTGCTTGCTGTACCGGTACAGCATGAGGGCTGTACCGGTACACCAATGCAGAATGGCCAAATTTCGAGATTGCAATGCACTTTCTCACTTCCCACATTTTGTTTACTCTTAAACTTATTCATAAATATCTTTAAACCCTTTATAACATGTGGGAAGGTTCCAAACATCATTCCCCTTACTCGAACTTCGCAATTACATAAATTCAGTATACTACACTTGTCCAGCAGACGGTCTCGGGTGGGTCGAGCGGTCGGGCCTCCTCACCTAGGGGATTGCACTATGAGTCCGGGCGAACCTTCGGGTTAGCCATGTTGATTGGGTGATGAATACATGAATGACATATTTTATTGAGCATAGTAGCATGAAAGTTGACTTCATTACTATGTAGACTTTCATTCATTTACTATTGATTGAGGCATAGTAGCATTGTAGTAGATTTCATACTATGTTAGCAGCTTATTTCCATATATCTATCTACTTATGCCTACTTAGACCTAGTGGAAAGATCGGTGGAGTCGGCAGCCGAACCCACTGGGAACTATTATTAGTTCTCATCCCACTTTGTTGCAGGGCCGAGCTCGAGCGGACCGGGCGAGGATCATTGTAAGGGTATAGCGCCCTAGTAGTTAGCAGCTTTCCTTATGCATTAGAGTACACTATGCATGTGAGAGACGTGATGTATTTTGTGAGAGGTTACTTTTGGAAAGTTGTACATGTATGTATATGTCATGAGTTGAACATATAAACCTAATGTATGCATTTTGGAGATGAAAATGTAACCTAATGATGTAAATGGTTGAATGAAAATGTAATAGCTAGTACTCTCTCTTTTGCTCTTGCTTGTTTATACTCGCAATGAATCATGTATGTGGTTAATGTTCCCTAGGCAACTAAATGTACGTGATCCTTGTTGTTAAGCCTTGGGCGGACAGGGGAAGTTCTGTCCGTTCGGCGTCTGTTCGGCATACCCAAACCGACCAAATAGGCGGTTGCAGGGCGTGGTAGCCGTGCTTGAGCAACTCGAGCCCTCACGGGCTAGGGCTCGGGTTTAGGAGCAGTGGCGGCCACGGCGGCCGGCGGGGAGCTCAAGGGCGACGGCGGTGGACTGCCGGAGGCCGGAGGGAAGCGGCGCGGCCGATCCCAGGCGGCGGTGGCGTGAAGGGGAGGCTTGGCTTCACCCTCGGCCCGAGAAGATCTGGGGCGGTCACAGGCTGTTAGAGGTGGCGACGGTGGCCTGCAGGGATGGCGTCAACCGGTAGGGGAGGTCGCCGAGGGTCGGGGGAGGGCGGTGCGGCCGAACCTAGGTGGCGGCGGCGCGCGGGCCAAAAGCTACAATGCCCTCGACCCGAGCTGACCCAACTAGGCCGCCAACTGCCAAGACGGCGACGATGGGGACCAGCTGGAGGAGTAGCCGGAGGTCGGGGCTGCTGCTAGAGGGGGGTGCCCGAGGTGAGGATCACCCTGGGTGGTCCACGGGCAGAGGTGGTGGAGGAGTTGAGGGAAAAGGAGGAAATGTAGCTTACTCCGACGGCCAGAGGCGCGCGCCAGAGGCCAGGGTGTGCGCGGCGAGGGCAGGTGTCACGACCTGGGACCGATACCAATTTGGGCTGGCCTGAGCACGTCAAACAGACGCCGAACGGATAGAGTTTCCCCTATCCGCCCAAGGCTCATCACCTGTACATTTTCAAGTAGAGAAAAGCACTAGCGGAAACATACACAAACGACTTACACGAGGGTAAGCAATAGCCATGAGTGAAAGAAAGGAAACTAAACATCTACTCAAGTATTATGATTCAACTTTTGATCACATACATTGCATTGATAGTTTTTTACATACTTTTCATCATTTTTTTTTACATCACATTGCCTCAAAATAAAACTTTATATTCTTTTTCTTTACTTTAAACATCTTCAAGTACAAAAGATGAAGTAAGGGAACGCTACTGCAAAATGTAAATCCAACTCTGGTGGCCTCTGACTAAGGTGCGATACATTTACCGCGGTCGCTCGCCGGCTCGCTCGGTCCTGGCTCTGTGGAAATAGTGGGGTGAGAACTATAACAAAGTTCCCAGTGGGTTCGGCCCCAATCTCACCGACTTTCCCACTAGGTCTAACTCAGGCATAATAGAAAGAATAAGCAGATAAGTAGCCAACTATACAAATGCAGCTAATATGCCTGAACAATGCTATCGATAAGATGCTCAATATAAATTCATGAAGAATGCATGGTCAAGGTTCTTTGTTCTTTGTTCTTTCGTTCAATCTCAAGACTAACCCGGGGGTATCGCCTCATTAACTCACCAACTCAAAATCTATGATCGCGGGCCCTCAGCTTCCTCCCGCTAGGACCGTCCTCTGAGTAACTCAACCTAGTGATGACAAACTCCGGAGCGCATCGCTTGAGGGGGAGCGACTACCCTCGAGCAAGGACTTATAGCGAGTATGATCAATCCTTAACTCTAAGGATATTCAGTTCAATCTGTTCCTTAACTCTAAGGAATTATGCACAAATGACCCTTAGCTCTAAGGTTGTATGTCATTGTGTCAATCTCATATTCTTTGCATTCTTTATCTTTGACCATGTCAATACACTAACTCTAGTGTTCTTTACATTCTTTATTATCATTCATGTCATACATTAACTCTAATGTTCTTTGATGCCACACTTTGATGCTAACTTTAGCCATCGTTCTTTATGTCACACTTTTGATGCTAACTCTAGCATTTAGCATTCTTTATGACTCACTTATTCACTTGATGCCACACTTTTCTCTTTGATGTCATACACTAACTCTAGTGTTCTTATACAACTTTAGGCTATCTTTCGCTTTTATTCTCAACATTTTATTGTCCTCATGTCATATGCCACTTGTTCTTTAACTTTTTCAAGTTCTTATCATCATACATGCACATATAGGGTTATTACATTCTTATTGGTTCTCAACCATCTAATGATGCACTTGAACTCACAAAATGCAAACATTCACATGATCATAATCTCATTACCCTACTATGCATGCAACAATATACTCATGGATGCTCAAAAAGTGACACATTAGACATAAAAGGAATTCCAACAAGTTTGGATAGCACCACTCACCTCGTAGGCGTACCAGGATGCTACGGCGATTTTCTTGGGATTTTTAGCCTCTTAGTTTGCTACCTGCAGCAAAACGAAGCCCTATTAGACCATTTTGCTCATATCTTTACATCGGCTTTTCGTAACGTTAATCCGAGCGCACCAACGCCTCGGAAATACCCCCAATTAGGTTTCTAAAAGGTCAATTTCACTTTGAAACCCTCACAAGCAAAAGCCCCGATTTGGGTGCCCTAGCTCAACCCACATCAAAACCTAGGATTTGATCTCATTAGGAAGCAAAAGAAGCTTCAATCTACTCTAGAGACTCCATAAAAACCATCCTTAGCTCAATCCAAACCTTAGTTTGGATTCTATCATGAAAGGGGTGAAGCTCACCTCTAAGCTTTATCACATATACCCAAACCATAGTTTTGATCTCTTAAAGAAGCGAAAGAAAGCTTCAAATACACAAAAGGTTCTATTAAAACCATTTCTAGGTCACTTGGCTCACATTCTATGGTTTTACCATGAATAGAGTTCAAGCTTACCTCTAAGCTTGCTCCTAGGTTGCTCCAAAGAGGATGAAGAAGGAGTTGCTCCACTCCTTGATCTTCTTCTTCACCTTCCTTCTCTTTTTCTTCTTCTTCTTGTCCTTTCTTTCCTTTTCCTTTCTTCTTCTTCTCCTTCTTGTCTTCTAGAGAGAGAAAGAGAGGAGAGTGTGTGTGAGAGGGAGAGAATGAGAGAAATATCCCATATCCCCTCCTATTTCACTCTATGGTTTGCATAATTGCAATTAGGCCCCTTAGCTTTTATCTTATTAAACTGCCCAAACTGGACCATTTTCGTGTTTGAGGACCGGTCTTCCCGACTTGGGACCGGTCCCAGAGGGCTCTCCCCGTGGGCAGCCAAGGCCACCGCGCAGTGCAACCGGTCTCTCCCAGAGGGACCGGTCTCTCGGGGACCGGTCTCTCCCCGCAGGGAACGGTTCCCGAAAGCTGGTTTTCTGGGACTTAGCCGATTTTCAGCCTTCCTCATTTCTCACACGTTCGAGGACCGGTCTCTCCCACCAGCGATCGGTCCCCGAGAGTTCAAAAACTGCAGTTTGCAGATTTTTGATTCTTTAGTTCTTGAAAACCTCCCACAACGCACCTTTGATCATTTTAACACCTTCGGACTTTCCGAAGTATACCATCCTTGCACTTTGGTCTATTTGACTAAAGTTCGATATTTATTTTTCGAATTTTCGGTATATTACAGCAGGGGAGAGAGGTGAAGGTGGTTGGGGGCGCAGCTCAGGGTGGCAAGGGCTAGGGTTAGGGTTTCTTGCATGAAAACCCTAGAATGCTATATATACAAAACTCTAATTTGCGCAAAAGTCCCTCAAAACCAGGTATTTTAAACCGAGTCCCTCACAGCGCAAGTGAAACGCGCGAACACACCTCCACATTCAAATTCACGCAAAACAATGCATAAAATGTAGGGCTTTTCGCAAAATTACCGTTTTGCCATTAATGACCCCTCCTTGATTAACATACGATATCAGGAGATTCGTTTGTCAGATTTGCGAACGGATCACACCAGTACGATTAGCACAACTGAGACATCAAACTCACGATTTTGTTTCGCCTAGTTTGGTCGCAGATTCGCGACAAAACCTATCCTCTCTCTCTAATAGGCAAAACTAGACACAAATACATAGAATACATATATAACCAGTTTTCTCGAAATTTGTGCGTCAAACTTGAAATTCGTTAGTGCCAATGGTTCCAGAATAGTCAGCCCATTGAAAACAAGCTTTGGATCGCTATGAACGGAGTCCGATATGCGCCAGAAGCCATCTCTACACCTTGGCCTCTTCGAAAATCCGAGTTACTATTCCCTTTAAATGAAAAGTAAAGATCGCGTAAAATCTCCATTCTAACTCGTTTTTTCTCGAAACTTGATGAGTGTTTTTGTAATTAAATTACACACAAAAATATCGTCAATAGAAAGTTTAGCTTGTAACGACCCAGCCCACTAGCAATAATAACTCGTTGGGCCTAGCCAACAACCCAAAATGCTTAAGCCCAGTTATTATTACTAGTGTCTAAGTCTCTTATAAACCCAATGACAACCCTTTTTCCATCCGATGTGGGACTATTGGGGTGTCACAAACTCCCCCCGTTAAGGCCCTGACGTCCTCGTCAGTCCAATCACACACAGCTCAAGATCACCAGGCGATGTGAGACTCGTCTCGCTAGCCCGTCATCCAGACCCTGGCTCAGCCGAAACTCGCCACACATGTCCAGCTGATGAACCTGGCTCTGATACCAAAAATGTAACGACCCAGCCCACTAGCAATAATAACTCGTTGGGCCTAGCCAACAACCCAAAATGCTTAAGCCCAGTTATTATTACTAGTGTCTAAGTCTCTTATAAACCCAATGACAACCCTTTTTCCATCCGATGTGGGACTATTGGGGTGTCACATAGCTACACTGCCAAATCTCAGTCCTTACAGGTAAATGATGTCAAAAATTATAAAATTTGATTTCTGGAAGTTTTAAATGCTTTAGATAATATTTAACGGTATGTATTATCGATTCGGAAGCTCTATTATCGAAAATAACTTATGAATACGAATGTGATCGTATTTATAAGAGTATAGTAGCCGGACTCTATATATATATACATACATATATTCTGGAGGTTCTAATATAAAAATGCGATCGTACTCATAAGAGTATAGTAGTCGGACTTATGAGTACGAATGCGATCGTACTCATAAGAGTAATGTGACCTAGTTGCATAAAGTGTAGCACACTGAACTTTACCAAATTGCAAGGTTCTAGTATAAGAATAGTATTTTGAACTATTTTGGACGTTTTAAGTGTTGTTGGTTGAGTGTCAGCTTGTTTCTGGAGCTTATTAGGCGCGGGAATGGGTTTCTGACATTAAAATCTGTAAACTACATATTTTAGTGTTGAGTACTGGTAATGAGTTGAGATACTGGAACCCAATAGAGTGTCGAAATGAGCAGCTCTCGAGTTTTGCTGAATCGGGTTGCGAGTACCGGTACTGGGCTGAGTACCGGTATTGCATTGGGCTGGTACCGGAATGCAGTTATAAACCAGAATTTCTAATGTACGGGTTCTGCGGAACTACGCCCTTGGTACCGGAACTGAGGGGTACCGGTACTCCAATTCGAGTACCGGCACTCAATGCTAGCTACAAGAAGAAGGAATTTTGGCGGCGACTTTTTCGTGGCGACAAGTACCATTGCCACCTATGTAGAAGATATGGTGGCGATAAATAAATGTTGCCGCCAATACATAAACAATGGTGGCGACATATAAATGCCGCCGCCAATATATAAACAATAGTGGTGACTTATGGATGTCGCCGCCAATACATCAACAATGGTGGCGACAACTATAGGTCGCCACCAATATTAATAATATGAGTCTGTAAGCCAGGTGGGGGACAGGGTTGGGTTTTGTTAAATTTTTTTATTTATTTTTTATTTTGCATTGATTTGGATTGAGGAAATTGAATTTTTTTAATCCAATTTAATTTTCAATCTCTCATTATAAAAATTTAAAATATATAATTTTTTATCCATAGGTTTTAAATATTTTAGATTTTATGTATTAAATATAAAATTTAATTTATAATATTAATCACTTATATATAGATTATACAATAAAAAAAAATTGGAAGAGTTTAAATTATTAATTTTTTAAATAAATTTATTTGCAGGAATTACATGAAGCAGATTAACTAAATCCGTAAATCAAAACGACGCATTTAAATTTTGAAATCAAAATTTATTAATTCACTCAAATATATTTTGTAGAAAGGTTGGATAGTAAAAATAAAATTTAAAAAGGTTGGATGGCTGATTGAAAATAGTTCGTAGTTAAGAAAAGTATTATACGTTTTTACTTTAATTTTAATATCTAACTTCAATACTATATTTATAGTCTAATAAGCAATCAATTTTATATTTATTAAAGTCTTTTAGAATATATAAAATATGATTGGTCGACCTTTAATTTTAACACTTAGACATTGTAAAATTTATTAGATGGTTTAATATATTTTTTTCCTCCAATAAAATGACTGATTAAACAAAATCGATTGATGCTCTACTTAATTTGTTTTCGTCTGGAATAAAATTAAAATATAAAAGGCTAAATTACAACTTTGGTCCCAAAATATACGATCCAACACATTATCCTTAAAATTTTAATATGTTATATTTTTTTGCTCAAACTCTGAGGCACGTGACGTTTTAATTCTCAACCGTTAATTACTTGCAATTTTTTACTCTAATTATGAGTCATATAATATTTTAATCTTCAATTTGTACGGCTAGTATTATATTTTTTTCTTTTATTCTTTTTTTATTATTTTTATATTTTTATTTTTATTTTTTCCTACAACAACTATTGTTTTTTCTTCATTTTCTTTTATTTGTATTTTTTTATTTTTTTTATAAAGTGAAGAAATAGTGGCGACTTTTGTCGCCTCGGAATATTTCCATACATGCCGCCATTACTTTCCTCTCTTTTTCCACCAACAGCACCATCTGTTTCTTTTTTTGTTGTTGGACCATTATGTCCTTACTTATTCTATATATTGTATGTGTGTAAATATTTGGACTATTTTTTCTTTTCACAAATTAAAAATATACAAATAATATGTGAGGAAAAATTCCCAAACCCCAAAGCTTCTGTTTCTCCCCTGCATCTTCTTCGGCAACCTAGAATCCCTTGTGCTCCCTCAGCTATGAAGAGAGACGACGCGGCGGGGGTGGCGGGAGCGGAGGTTCGCAACAAGCTTGGTATGGCTCCGTGAGCACACCCGAGTCACCGACCGACTACAAAACCCACCTCGAAAGCCATGCTCTCTTTCAAGTCGGTGAGATTCATCATCATCTCTTTTCTTTTTTGTTTTAATTTTTTTTTTTTTTAGTAAAGTTTTGTGTAAGGCCTGCAATAAACAAAATAGTAATTAGTAAAAGGGGGGAGAAAAGGAGGCATTTTTACTAAGTCAAATAAGTATGACAGCAAGAGGTGGAGCGGAGTGTCCGGTGAGCAGGCCGGCAATGGGAGCGTCAAAGGGAGCCCCGGGTAAGGCAAGATGGTCCGGGAGGAAGGCGTTGAAGGAGGCTCCGGTGAATCGACAGAGATGAATAGGGAAAGGGCTAGGGCATACTTGGAGTGGAGAAGAGGTGGAGATCTTGACCGAGGGTGATCCAACAGAATCCAAGAAGTGGAGGAAGTAGTAATCACTACAAAAAAATTGTGTTTTAGCGGCATTCAGTTATTGCCGCTGAAAGTCAAAAAATTGCTGCAAAAACTATTAGCGGCATTCAGCTTTTAATGCCGCTTATACTCGTGTTGGTAAATCTTCTACCGGCATTTAAATAGATTGCCGTTAATGTTCAGTAATTAGTAACATTAAATAAATGCCGTTATAGAGATGACTATTACCGACATTATTTAAATGCTTGTATTTGTTAGTCATCTCCGGCACTAATTAAATGCCGGTAATTATTATTTAATTTGCAATATTATATAAATGCTAGTATTTTATTTTTGATTCCAGTATTAATAAATGCCGGTAATTCTATATTATTTTGTAAATATAAATATTATTTAAATTATGCCTTTTAAACAGATAAAAATAATATAAATAATAATTTATACTATCATATTTTTAACATAATATTTAAAAATAATATATTTTATTAAATAATGTGATTTTAGTATTTTTATATAATAAGAAATATATATCATACATAATAAATAAACACAAATTATTTAATAAGCTCATTCCCAATTAAACAAACAAATGAGTTAAAATCTTGTAATACATTCAACATTCAAAAAATAACACAAGACCACCAAATTTTTCTAAACACAAAATTAGTAATGCATAAGTAATTTGCAAACATAACAAAATAAAGTAGTTTGCGAACACAAATAACACATACAGTTTGCGAACACAAATAACGCATCCAATAACAAAATGGTCACATAACATAAAGTAGTTTGCGAATATAACAAAATAAAACAGTTTGCGAACACAAATAACGCATCCAATAACAAAATGGTCACATGACATAAAATAGTTTGCGAACATAACAAAATAGCATAACATTCCAAATGTATCCTTACTTGCGCTGAACCTGTGGAAAAAAAACACATTAAGAGTTAATTTTAACGAGTCAATAATCTATATTAGATGATAAAATCAAATTAAAATATAAAATAAATAAATCTTATACAAATGTAAATGGCCAGGCCACAGTTGCTCCCACAGCATCCCCAATTGTTTGAAAACTTCCATATGATCTTAATAACGGCTCGTTAGGCTCTATTGGAACATTTATTTGAACCTCCCAGCATTGTGATCCTAACTCGGCGCCACCTATTTTAGTAGTTGGATTTGTGCTCAACAAAGAACCTTGTGCAACATACTTGTGAGGCTTTCTTAAACTCTTTATATATACTTCAACTCCACCCTAATATTTAGCAAAAATAAAGAAATATAGTTAATTTTTTAAAAAGTTAAGACTAATTTGCATTAGTTAGCAAATATCATATCACAATAATATACGTAATTAAAGACATAAAATGTATATTGGAATAATATTGAAATATAACTAAAAAAATAAAAATTGAGATTTGTATGCATAAGAAATAAGTAACAAGAAGAATCAAAATAAGTAATAGAAGATAACCCCATTATCTAGCATAGCATGGACATCCTTTCCAACAACTTTTGCTCGATAACCCTGCATTCAAATATCGTATATGTTGGACATCCATATTGATCTTAACTACATATAATATTTTATACAAGAACATTAAGATAAATTAATAAAAATAGAACTACCTGATTTCGTGGAACCTCAAAGCTCGATTCAGAAGATTGTATTTCATTACTTGGCGGTTCTACGAAGGGAATGTTATTATTGCCATTCTACAAAGAAAAAAGAATATGATTAGATGATTTCTATCTCATTATAATTAAATAGTCTTTTTTATAAATCAAAATAAACATAAATGACAACTCGAGTTTACTTGCGCACTGCCTATTGGATTAGATGTTCCTATTGGATTAGATGGAATGTCTCTATCTTCAATCGTATTCAAGTCTTGTGATCTTTTTTCCATTGTTTCCAACCTTGCCCTCATCATCAATATTTCTTGCCTCATTTCAACAATCTCTTTTTGCATTACATGTTTCTCTTCTTCAGCTATCCTTTTAGTTTTAGAAAGCATTTTTAAGCATTCGGTTCGAGTTGGATTTGGGCCAAAGACTTCTGAGGGAGCAGCACCCAACCCGTAGCAACGAACATAATTTCCACGTTTTTCCTCTCCTAGAGCCATCACTAAAAGATCATCTCGAGATGTATTTTTTTGTGCAACTTCTGGATGATGAGATGAAAATTTTTTTATTGCAACCTACAAAAAGACATTAAATGAGAGAATACTATTTTGAGATAATAAATATAATTTTAATATGTTAAAAACATACAATGTTACTTTCGCAGCTTTCCAGAGCTTTGCCATTCTTTTTAGTATGCGTTCTTATATATAACTCATGTCTTTTAGGTGCAACTTTACTCTCCTTTGTCATCTAGTCACACATAGAAAAATTAGTTTGTTAAGAAAAATATAATAACAAATTTAAATACAAAATTTGAAAGAGAATGAAGATTCTCATGCCTCTGCACGAACCCTAGCAAAGCTCTTTGTGCCTGCAGTATGCGTGATATCTTGCTTCGCACGAGTAGCTTTATTTTTTGCACTACGTTCCTACAATGAGTCAAAGACATATAAAACTTAAATCCAATACAGTCAAGCTAGAAAGTTATCAATATGAAATATATAGAAATGTATAATATCCTAAATTGCAGTTTTCACTTGTATAGAAAAAATTCGATGAAAACATATAAAAGCCGCCACAAAATTTCTAATAATTAATTCTTATACCAACGCCGATTCAGAATTCCAATACTTGACAAGAAATTCCCATTCATTTGGTAAGACCCGTGAATCACGGTCTGCTATTCTTTCCGCATAAGTGGTATGAGGGTCGTAGTGCAGTTTCTTCAACATACATTTGAACTCTCTCCATTTTTTTCCAATGGACATCATAACCCATCTTTTTCCTTCTTCTGGAATTTTGAACTTTTTTTGCATCAAAGATTAGATATATATTGACAAATATCAAATAATACAAAGGAAATCACTATAAATATTAGTAATTCTACCTGTACGATGTTCCACATAAGATTTTTATCTGTATTTGGAACTAGTCTCCAATCTCTATGACTAAGAGGAGTTATTTGTCCATTTTTGGCTATGAGCCCCAAAAAATTTCTAAGGATGGCTGCTGATTTTCCAATCGGTTGTCCATATTCATTGAATTTGACCTTCATAGGTTTTGTCCTTTTAAACAGTTTGAGCAACTTAGTACGCCCTCGCGTATTCTTCGATGCTTGTGTTGAACCTACTTAATGAAAAAAATATATAGCAAGAGAATCATACCTAATAATATAATTCGACTAAACTTTGATTAAGAAATATAATTCACAAAACGTCAAGTCGATAGATATTATTTTATATAGTAAGAGAATAAAAAATGTACCATCTCTCGCATTGCCTTCTTCTTCGTTAGAATCATCATCAAAGTCATCTTCTTCAGAATAATTTTCTTCAAAGTCAGCAAAATTATTATTTTGATTCTGCCAGAAATCACCATGTGGAAAAGGACTAGAAATTGGATTAGACGGAGTTGCATCATGATGAAGTAATTCAAAAGAAGGTTCTTGGAATACAGTTGGATCAGTTTGAGGCTGACGAAGGCTATGAAACAACTGGCTAATTTGAGGCTCTTGTGAAGATTTGTTAACATATTGTATCTTTCGTTTTTGGGGCAATTTTCCTTTCAGCTCATGATTTGGTTCACTTCGTCCAGTCTCACTTTGTTTGTAATGATTGATAGTTTCGTTGATAGGTGGGGACGGATTATTTTGGCGCAAATTTGAAACCAACTGAGAAAAATACATATGAAGTTGCTGCTCAAGGTTTTGATCTGGATTTGGTAAAGATTGGTCCTGGTTTAAAAGCATTTCATCATACTCCCTTTGATTGAGATGTGGTCCTGTTGAAACTTTCTCTTTACCATTCTTTTTCTTCATTGTGATTCCTGTTTTAAACAAATCAAGATATACAAAATATTTGTTAGTCAAGTTCACATGAAAGAAATCTCATATAATGATATAAATATCGTAACAACGTGGATGAGCTCACAAGATATCATATAAAATAGTAAAGTGTGTACATATAAGATATCACATAAAATCAAAATATGATACACCTATATTAACATGGAGCCATTTACCTCATTGTCATTATGAAGCTCCGCATCATGAAAAGTATTTGTTTCCAACACATGAGCATTTATTAGAGGAGTGTCAATTGTAAGTTCAGGCACATCATTTTTATTCCAACTAAATTCTTCTTCTGCTTCATTTGTGCTAGTACTGATTATGATGTTTTCTAAATGTACCTCTATGTCATCTGTCGAAACTTCTTGTTGCATATCAAAAAAGTCTCTTGGCTTTGTATGAATAACAACTTTCCAATCTTTCTCGACGGGGTCTTGTATGTAGAAGACTTGTTTTGCTTGACAAGCTAGTATGAATGGTTCATCTGACAATTGATCACCAGTAAATAATAGTCGATTGAAATTTACTAGCGTAAACCCAAAATCATCTTTTCTCACTCTCTTGCCATAGGAGCGAATATCTGCCCAGTCACATTTGAACAATGTTATTTTGAAGTGCTCATAGTAATTTAGCTCCATAATATCATTAAGAATACCATAGTATGTAACATCTCCTGCTACTGGATTTTGGTCTTTTGCACTGGCATAACTTGATGTACTAGCAACGACGACAATGCCACTATTTTGAGTTTTTCTATTTGCTTCACGATCTTTAGTGTGAAACCTAAAGCCATTTATCACATAACCTTTAAATCTCTCTGTGGCTCTATTAGGGCCTCGTGCCAATGCAATGATTTCTTGTGGAACAGCTTCACTCGTTGACTCAACTAATCTGAAAATCTACACATTAATTTATTGTTGATAGTTAGTACATTTCTAATATCACTATAGATACACTCTAAACTATATACACTTATGAACATGTTAACTTACATGTTCTTTAAACCATATATGAAATGTGTCACTGTGAATACGCTCAACTTCCCTATTTCGCATTCGACGATTCGTAACTATGATCATGTCAATATGTTTTCTACAAGTTAATGTAACAAAAGCTCGTTAGAATAGTCTAAAATAATATACGAGATAGAAATTATTTTGGTTGTTGACTATCTTACTGAAGGTACGGAGATACAGCATCACAATTGAAGAGCACATAGCGATGTGCTTGCACCCACGAAGTTTCATCAAGATCAAACATCTCACCATGCCCTATGGGATAACCTTTTGATGACAAAGGAAACAGTGGGTTCTTTTCTAATTCTAACTCATCTTCATTGTTGCGTTTTGGACGATTTAATCTTGTTTCAACACCTTGCAAATATTGTGAGCAAAATGTTAAACTTTCTTCTGCCAGATACCCTTCAGCAATTGACCCTTCGGGATGACTTCGATTACGCACGTAAGATTTCAAGGTGGAAAGAAACCTATACAATTTAATAAGTATCGCATATGAGTATGTGAGCCCTAAATTATGTAATATTATAGAAAAAATATATTTGCTTATTTGAATTACATCATATTTTGAAATAGGCCCTGATAAGAAATTTAATTTATTAATATTTTAAGCATTCAGACACCCATTTCAAAATATGCTACGGTTCAAATATTGTGTAAGGACTGAGATTTTTGCAGTGTAGCTAAACTCTCAGTTGACGATATTTTTGTGTGTAATTTAATTACAAAAGCACTCGTCAAGTTTCGGGCGAAAACGAGTTAAAACGAAAATTCTACGGGATTTCCAAGTTTCACTTAAAGTGAATAGTAACTCGATTTTTCGGAGAAGCCACGGTGTGAAGTTGGCTTCAGGCTCGTATTGGACTCCGTTCCTAGCGGTCCAATAGCTCGTTTCGACCGGTTCAGCTGTTCTGGAACTAATGGCGCTGACGAATTTTGAGTTTGACGCACGGATTTCGAGAAAATCCAAAAATACATGTTTTATATGTATTTTTGCGTTATTCATTCTGTTGGAATGAAAGGTTGGATTTTGTCGTGAATCCGTGGTCGATCGAGATGAAACATGATTGTAGCTTTGTTGTCTCCGTCGTGCTGATCACACTGGTGCAATCCGTTCGCAAATCTGACGGACGGATCTGCGGAGATTGCGCGTTGATCGAGGAGAGGTCGGTGATGGCAAAACGGTAATTTCGCAAAAGTCGCGATATTTTATGTACCGTTTCGCGTGAGATTGCACGTGGAGGAGTCTTCATGCGTTTTACTCATGTTGTGAGGGACTCAGTATCAAATACTGAAGTTTGAGGGGCTTTTCCGTAATTTGCACCTTATATATATATATATATATATATATATATAAAGATACCGACGATACTACATATATATATATATTGTATCTAGGGTTTTGCAATGGAAACCCTAGCCCTAGACCTTAGCCGCACCCCTGCCACTCAATCTACCTCCCCTGCCCCTGCTGCGCACGCCCAGGCCGCCACCGACTGGGCCTCGGCCGGCGAGCCGCCGCCGGAGCCACCTTCCTTTTCCCTCTCCCTCTCTTTATCTTTCTCTCTTTCCTCTCGGGTTGTGAGGAAGCCCGAGACTGCCGCCACCTCCAGACCCTCCGCCGGTGTCGCCCCGTGCTCCGGCGAGCATCCCCGCCGACCGCCGTCGTCGCCTAGCGCCACCGCTGCCGCCCAGGATGGCCGCTGCTGCCTGGGACAGGGCTCCGCCGAGCCGAGTAGCAGTAGTTGGCCGCGCGCCGCCGCCG
Source organism: Ananas comosus (assembly GCF_001540865.1). NCBI lineage: Eukaryota > Viridiplantae > Streptophyta > Magnoliopsida > Poales > Bromeliaceae > Ananas > Ananas comosus. The sequence continues at coordinate 8,851 of NW_017893318.1, read as the reverse complement.
CCTGAGACCTGTCCCGCCGCCTTCCCCGGAGCCCAGGTGACCTCCCCCGTCGCCTGTCGCCGTCGCCGAGCGCCACCGCTGCCGCCACTGCTGCTTGCTGCCAGTTGAAGGCAACTCAGGCCGAGCCGAGTTGCACCAGCTTCCCCTGCGACTCTGTCGCTCGCAGCCGCAGCCGCAGCCGTACCCGAGGCACCCCTCCGGCCTCAGGCGATCCTCCTNTTGTATTGTGCATTGCATCATCCAGCGCCTAAGGAGTGCTTAGAGGCATGCATCATTCTAAGGATCGTTAGTTGTATGGGAATGCATATCATGATTTGGTTGCTGATTGGTAAATGTAGGTTGTGGTTGAGATCCTGTTGTATAGCTGGTACGCCGTGCAAATACAAAGGAGACTCTGTCCGAGTGGACAGAGGAACTTGGTATTTGTGGCGGGTCTGTACGTCGCGTGGGCCAGGTTGAGAAAAAAAAGAAGAAGAAGAAATGGCACGTTTTCCGCAACTCTGAATTTCAAAATGGAATGGATTTTAAAAAGGTTTTTAAAATCGGCCTCGGGGCGTGACATATTGTCTATACACTTTCACCTAGAAGACTTGTTTTGATAATATTTAAGTACCTTTCAATAGGATACATCCACCGATATTGCACTGGTCCAGCAATTCTTGCTTCATATGCTAGATGCATAGCCAAATGAACCATTGTATCAAAAAAAGATGGTGGAAATATCTTTTCTAATTTGCAAAGTGTCAATGCTATTTGAGTTTCCAGTCGTTGTAGTTCTTTTCCTCTAATAGATTTGGAGCAAATTTCTCTGAAAAAGTTACTTAATTCCATAAGTGTCAAGCTTACATTCTTAGGCAAAACCTTCCGCAATGCTAAAGGAAGTAGTTGCTGCATCAAGATATGGTTATCATGACTTTTTAGTCCTATAATTTTTCGATCCTTTAGATGCACACATTTTGAAATATTTGCTGCGTATCCATCAGGAACTTTAACCAACTTCAGTAATTTGAAGAATATCTCTTTTTCTTTCATAGAAAGTGAGTAGCAAGCAGAAGGAATTAAAGTTTTTTTTCCATTTTGCTTTAAATGAAGTGAGCTCTGAATCCCCATAAGTTGCAAATCAAGACGAGTTTTTATATTATCCTTCGTTTTGCCATCAGTGCTTAATATTGTCCAAAGCACATTATCACTAATATTTTTCTCAATGTGCATTACATCTAGATTGTGACGTAGAAGGAGCTTTTCCCAATATGGTAAGGAAAAAAATATACTTCTTTTCTTCCAAGAATGAGGTAAAACTTGTCTTTTACCTTTCTTTCTCTTCCCTTTATAACCACCATCATTTTTCTTACCAAATATATTCTCAATGTCCTTCATTTGATTTAATAGTTTAGAGCCAGATAATGGAACAGGTGCATCTCTAACTTCCTGGTTCCCATCAAAAGATAATCTATTATGTCGAAATTTGTGGTTCTTTTCTAAAAATCTACGATGACCCATATAGCATAATTTTCGACTGTGCTTTAGATAACGAGAATCAGTATCCACATTACAAGAAGGACATGCCAATCGTCCTTTTGTACTCCATCCTGATAAATTTGCATACGCAGGAAAATCACTAATAGTCCATAATAATGCGGCATGAATTTGAAAATTTTGCTTCATAGAGGCATCATAAGTGTACAGACCATTCAACCAAAGATCATTCAACTCATCTATTAGCGGTTGTAAGTAGACATCAATATCATTTCCAGGTGCATTTGGGCCAGGGATAAGCAAAGACATTATCAAATATGGTTGTTTCATACACATCCATGGTGGCAAATTATTGTTAGAAAATTGCGTACGGTAAAAACGCAGCGGAAAAAGAAATCAAATAAATTTGATTTTTGAAAACTCTCGAGATCCAATCTCAAAAACTACGCAATTAGGAACCCTCATGTTCTTTAAGATTAAAGAAGAAAAACAAGATCGAATCTTTACCTTTTTCGCGGATAGATCTTTCCCTCAATTTGATGATCATGGAATTCGGTTTTCTTGAAGCCGCACACGCGTCCGGCCTCTATAGGTATCCACACGAGGTTCTTGATTTGATCGATGTCCTCACCGGGGTGCTAGCTCCCTTGCAAAAGGACGTCTTTCTTGCTAGAAGATGGAAGAGAGAAGAGAGGATAGATGACGGCTTGGCTTTTCTAAAAACTCCCGTATATTATATATAGGAATATAATCCTATTCCTAATAATATAATGACAATTAAGGATAAGTATAAATCTAGATTTAAATTTATCTTTTCCTTAATTAGTTAGATCGATCNTAATATTTTTTAATATTTCAATTCATTGTAGTATTTAGTTGTTAATCAAGTATTTTAATATTAATTTAATTGCCGCTATAAGCTTTATTAATTAATCATTTAGTATATTTTTTGCGGCAATTATAATTAATTGTAGCGGCATTTATAATAGTTGTTATTGTATATTATTTAGCGGCATTTATAATAGTTGTTATTGCATACTATTTAGCGGCATTTATAATAGTCGTTATTGTATAATATTTAGCGGCATTTATTTGGATTTTTACCAACCGTCGGAATAAATGCTGCTAAAGCTTTTAGCGACCCTGCCAATAGCGGCAATTGTTAAGATTGCCACAAAACATTTTAGCGGCAATTGTAATTGCCACTAATTTAAAAAATAATCGCCGCTAAAACATAGTTTTGTTGTAGTGTGATGTAATATCTTCTCCATGATAAATCCAAGATGTGTATCCTTCCAAAAAGCCATCACATATTAAATGCTCGAGAACAGTATCCTTATTTTGCCAAAAACAATTAGCACATCTTTTGCAAGGGCAAAGAATTGATCCTTCTCGGACTGCTTTGAGAAATGCAAAATCAAGAAAGTTCAAAACTCCATCAAGATACTTCTTGCTCACCCTATATTTATTTAAGTGGATATGGGTTGATATGTCAAAATAATATATTTCAAATAAGGCCATATTTTATAGCTTGAAAAATAGTACTAAATCAAACCTGGGTTCATTCATCCAACTCTTATCCATAGATTGATGTCCAATAAGCTGGCAAATGGACCAAAAAATTCCTTGCTATCCTAATTAAACAAAACTATTAGCCCAAATTTTTAAAAATTTGAAAATTAAATTGCATAAAAAGTTGGATACCAAAAATTAAAAATAAAATCTAAATCAAAATTTAAACTCAAATTTAAATTGTATTGTAAAATAGATGAATCGAAGTACTATTTTTTAACAAATTGATTATAATTGTTTTTTTTATTTGAAATATTTTTAATAAATTGATCTTAACTATTCGTAAAATTGATTTTCTCGATAGATTTGAATGTTTTTTTTTAACAGATTGATCGTGATCATAATTGTTCGTAGAATTGAATTTATTAATAGATTTGAATGTTTTTTAACAGATTAATCGATCATAACCGTTCGTTCTTATATGAGATATTTTTTTTACAAATTGATTATAACCAGAAATATTTTTTACATTATCTATTCTATTCTTATTGCTTTATATAGATATTTTAAAATCATTTTCAAGATATATCGTTATTCATTTTTTTATATATGCTTTTATATATAGTATAAATATAGATAGAAATGTTATTTTCTAATAGATAGATAATTGTTCATTTTTAATTTATCGCAATCGTTTGTAGACTCGATATAAATTAAATTAAATTTTATTTCTAATTTAAACTTTTTTAATTTAAATTTATAATAAATTTATTTTTCGATTTAGATTAAAATTTTAACAGATTGATCATAACCGCTCATTTTTAATTGATCACAACCATTCATAGGATTGCATTTATAGATGGATAAGAATGCTATTTTTTAACAAATTGGTCATAACTGTTCATTTTTAATTGATACAACAGTTCGTACAATTGGATTTATAAATGAATAAAAATGCTATTTTTTAACAGGTGTCACATAACTGTTCGTTCTTATTTAAGATTTTTTTAATAAACTGATCATATCCATTTGTAGAAAATATATGGAATATTATTTTATTCTTTTTTGGATTTCGTCTATCATTGTCGAAATTCCTATAAACTTATATATATATATATATATATATATATATATATATATATATATATATATATATATATATATTACGAATTATGCTATTATATTATCGATAGTATTAAATATTTGATGCTATTAGATTTTCGACCTTTAAATAAAAGAACTTGTGGTTAGCATAATAACAAATTCTTCGAATTGAATGGATGGTTGGTTGAACAGTATTAATCTAATAAATAACAATGATCAAAAAAATAATTTTAACAGCGAAAAATTTACTAGCACCAAGCATTTGTTATAGTATACTATATTTTAAATATTTGTCTTTTTTTGAAACATATAGGAAAAGTAACCACCTCAGCGAACGTAGACGGAGTAGGCTCCGTGTTCTTCCTGGAGAAGGACCTGCACCCGGGCTCAAAGATGACCCTGCATTTCACCCGGACCGCCTCCACCGCCACCGTGCTCCTNGAGTATTAGCTAATATAAACTATTAGACTGAAATTTTATAAAATAATTAGCAAATATTTGAGTCTTACAAAAAAAACATGCAACAAAAAGAAATTATAAAATGAATAAAAATACACACCTTCTAATTCTATTGAGAAGCTCAGCTTACGTTTCTTTGATCAACTTAATTCCTTTATCTAGTACCTGTCAAATAATAAATCAATCAAAATTTTATTTAATTAGCTATTGTATAGTTCTTTTCCCAAATAACTCATAACCAATAGTCCATATAAATATACTAATATTATAATTTACAAATTACCATATTTAAAATAAAGAGATTCTTCTAATTGAATTAAATTATAATTACACTTGTGTTTGGAAGCTATGTATTATACATATATGTTATAGCCAAACTAATGATGTTGTGACTTTAATTAAGCCATGCATGTATTGGAAAGAGGTAACCGATTGAACCATATTGTTTTGGTCTGCATGATGGAGAGCCGGAACTCAAATTAGAAACTATCCTCTAATTAATTAATCAACAAGGTGAGAAGGCCATACGATTTCTTTTTTACGGTGCGTCGTTTCGAGTCGGAATGTATTGAAGCACATATGTGAAGTGTCGTATGCCAAAAAGCGCAACGAATATATTTATTTTGGTTCTGGGATGATCTAATCCTAGTACACATCAAAATATTTAGTATTTATAGATCCTGATAGATTATAAAAAATTTATAGTTAATAAAATAGTACTTTTCAACATTACAAAGAAAAAAAAATTATCGAAATCCCTCTATATGGCATAGAAAAATAAACATATATCGTAACGACTAAACAAAAAAATAAATAAGAAACTTTTCTTTTCAGATATATCCTAGGATATTCTAATACTATATATTATAAAACTTCATTAAAATCTATTTTTTTAAAAAAATTATAAAAATAGAAAAATAATACTATTAGATATTTTTAGATTAGAAAAATCTGTAAAAAGGATTAAAGAAATGCTATTAATCGAACCATTGTTTTTGGTTTTTTTGGGGTTATAAGAGAAGACCAAAGGCTAATGTACAATCATTTAATCAACCAGACCACTACTCATGTTTTTGCTCTCTAAAACATCTAAATCATGATTTGATATATAATATAATGTACGGGCCGCTTTCATAATAGTAACATTTGCTTTTGGCAATAAAAGATTCGTGGTCATACATATATGTGGTTCATCTTGGTCTATGTTTGGGCGATTGAAACGACCCAGCCCACTAGCAATAATAACTCGTTGGGCCCAACCACAGCCCAAAATGCTTAAGCCCAGTTATTATTACTAGTGTCTAAGTCTCATATAAACCCAATGACAACCCCATTCTCATCCGATGTGGGACTATTGGGGTGTCACAGACTCCCCCCGTTAAGGCCCTGACGTCCTCGTCAGTCCTCACACATACAGCCCAAGATCACCAGGCTATGTGAGACTCGTCTCGCTAGCCCGTCATCCAGACCCTGGCTCAGCCGAGACTCGCCACACATGTCCAGCTGGTGAACCGGCTCTAATACCAAATGAAACGACCCAGCCCACTAGCAATAATAACTCGTTGGGCCCAACCACAGCCCAAAATGCTTAAGCCCAGTTATTATTACTAGTGTTTAAGTCTCATATAAACCCAATGATAACCCCATTCTCATCCGATGTGGGACTATTGGGGTGTCACAGCGATATTATAATGGTCAACTTCATCACAATTCGACCAAAATTAGGATGGAAAAAAAATATGAGGAAAAAATTAAACAGAAGAGTGTGCTGTTACCATCCATAGATCAGATCCGTACGTACATCCACCGGTCCTTGAGCCTACAGGATGACATCCGCCGACGATCAGAAATAAAATATGATGGCTTCTTAACCCTAAAAAGATGAGGAAGAGATGATCACGACTAAACCCTAAAAGGATTAGGAGGAAAATATTTGGGATTAAACCCTAAAAGGATAGGGATTAAACCTAAAACGATAGGGAGGAAAATATTTGGAAAAAACCCTAAAAGATGGAAAGAAAATGATCGACAAGAACAAAAAACAGAGGACGAAAAAGGAGGGCGGAGGAAAAAATAATGGAAATCCAAATTATTTGATATTTAGAATTTAAAACTTTTAACTCCATATTTAAGTTTAAATGCGAATTAAATACTCTTAGGCGGGCATTAACAATAACTGCCGATAATTTAAAATTATCTTTTACCCAGCATTAAAATATTAAATACCGCTGAATATTATTATTACACAATAATAAATTATAAATGTCATAAACTATATATTTAGCAAACAATCTTGTTAATGCAATTATTTTGCATTTAACATATTTAATACAAAGTATGCTTAACAAATAATGCCGCTATAGTCAAATTCTAGTAAGTGGATATAGCGGGAATAACGATTTGTTATTCCCAGCTATTCGCTCCAAAACGGGGTGAAATTTGCGGATATTTTATCCCAGTAAATCTTGTTATTCCGCCAGTTATCCCCGGAATAGCCAAGCGGCATTGCCTAATTGCACCCCCACCCCTCTGGTGAACAGTGCTAATTCCAATTTCTTAATTATCATAACATTAATTAAACTTATAAAATTAATAAACTAAATTATATACTATAATTGTAATAATATATATACATATTTTCTTCTAAATTATTAATTGTACTATATTAATACATATTATATATTAAATATTATAATAAATTTACTAATAAATTTATTAAATATTAATATAAAATTTTTTTTATTAATTTAACTTTAAGTAGAATTTTTTAAACAAAAAATATAAATTTATTATAAATCAATATCCATTTCTATTATTGTTCTCCAACTATTCTTATTTTAAATTTTAAACAATAAAAATAAATTCTTAAAATTTATAATTAATAATCTCAAAATAAAAGTTTTAAAAAATTTAAATAAATTTATAAATTTTAAATTTAAATTTTGATATTTAAATTTATGAAATTTATTGATATTTTATATTTTTAAATTTAAATATATCTTAAATTTAAAGTTTGAATTAAAATTAATAAAATTTTGAATTTAAAATTTGAGATTTTAAATTTTCAAAGTAAAATTTAAATTTAGAAATTATAAATTTAAAAATTTAAAAAAAATCAAATTCAAATCATAGAAGAGTGATAATATCATATTTTTAATTAACACATCCATATTTTCTTTTTATCTCCAATCCCGCTAACAACGCTAGTTTTTTATCCCAAGAAACCCAATTTTTCACAACCAAAAATGAATCTAATCCTCATTATACCTCAATTTATACCTATCCTGGAATAGCCACTTTTTCCTATCCCCGAAAACAACGATACTAAAGACATAGAAGGGAGCCCGATTGCTTCGGGATGGACACCACCCACCTCTTGGTGATGCCGCGATGATAGAAACTCGGCGTTGCGGTTCTTGCGCGTCGCCCTAACTCCTCGGGGCGAAGCGAGCCCTCTAGTACCCGATTCGGCGATTTCTCCGCACCCGCTCGTCGGATCGAGAAGCCGACTTCGCCGACGCGTTCCGGGACCTAGCAATTAGGTTTGCGACCTAATAGATTAGATCAAAACCCTAGATTTCGAAAATCCCCATTCCGTGCCCTAGAATGGCAACGGGGGAGAAATCCGTGGTGCGAGCTTCGATTTCGAGCTCAAACCATCTATTTATCTCCTCTAGGTTCCATTCGAACCAATTCTAAGCAATAAAACCCCATCCTAAGAAATCCACCATGGATGGGTTGGGAGCTTACCTCTAAGCCAAGCTCCAAGCTTGCCCTAGCTTGAAGGAGAGAGGGAAGAAGACCTTCTTCTTCTTCTTCTTGGACTTCTCCTTCCACTTCTTCTTCTTTTCCCTTCCTTTCTTTCTTCTCCTTCTTCTTCTCCTTCTTTTCTTTCCTAGAGAGAGAGAGGGAAAGAGTGTGAAAGAGAGAGGGAAAGAGCAACTGAGAGAGAGAAAGGGGGTCCCTAAGCCCTCATATAGGCTATTTTGCAAATAGCCCCCTCAACTTTTCATTTCCTGAAACAGCCCTCCCTGGGCCATTTTCGCAGTGAGGGACCGGTCCCAGCTCGGGGAGACCGGTCCCCGAAGGCTGCCATCTCGGGCAGAGGGGTTTTCGCGTTCGGGAATCGGTCCTTGCCTGATAGACCGGTCCCCGTGTAAGGACTGAAATTTTGACAGTGCAACTAAACTCTCTGTTGACGATGTTTATGTGTGTAATTTAATTACATAAGCACCCGTCAAGTTTCAGGAGAAAATGAGCTAGAACGGAGAAGTTACGTGATTATTAGTTTTCACTTAAG
>NW_017893317.1:163141-164518 GCF_001540865.1 Ananas comosus | reverse complement strand
GGCCCCTCCGGCGCCCCTCTCGCTGCTGACCAGGCTGCTGCTGCTGGCTGCTGATAAGTGCTGCAGGGGCTGCATGCTGGGATGCTTTTTTTTGTTTGCTGCTGCTGCTGGCATTGCTGAGGCTGCTGCTTGCTAAGGCATGCTACTGCGTACTCTTGGAGCTACTGCTCTGGGTTGCTACGACCACCACCCGCTGCTGCTGTGAGCTACTGCCAGCAGCTGGCTGTTGCTGGCTGGCTGGCTGGCTCCAGCAAGCATTTGCTGCTGCAGCTCGAGCTAGGGCAGTCAGGGAGCGGGAGACAAATCAGGGAGAGAGAGGCAGAGAGGAGAGGTTAAAATCTTACCTCTTTTCTTCTTCTTCTTCTTCTCTTTTTTTCTTCTTCTTCTCTTTTCTCCTTTCTCTTCTTCTTCTCTTTCTCCTTCTTTTCTCTCTCTCTCTCTCTCTCTCTCTCTACGTATGATGGCTGAAGAGGGGGATAAGGATGGAAGCATCCTGGCAGGGAACTTAGTGGAATTCCACTAAGCATAGGTTAATTACCATAATGCCCCTCGACTTAAGTCCATGTAGCAACACGGATCAAATACCTTTCGTAAGTCCTTCCGACAGTCCGATTGAGCTCAAATTTGGCAGGAATGTTCGTTTTTACTTAACAAGTCCACTGAAATTTTAACATTTCAGTTTCGACCCCGTTTGGTCACTGCGAACTGTCCCGAACTGTAATCTTTATCAGATAACTTCCAGATGCTATTTCTCTCTCTACAGGTGTCAGAAAAATCTAAAACTTCAAATCTAGCCTCATAAAAATGTTCCTGACATCTCTGCCAATTTTCATAATTTTCTGACACTGTGCATTTTCTGCTAATTTTCTCAGTCCCGTTCTTTACAGAAAATTCTAAAGTTTCCGTTTTCACTCCGATTTCACCCAAACATGTCCAAAAGATATCAAGGGACCTTCACAAGCTACCAATCCAATTTGGAAGCAATTCCTTTGCACTTTGACATTATTGGAGCCGAATTAGCAATAGAATCAGCTCCAATTTCATTATACGGCAGAAATTTCTCCTTTTTGCATTACCACTTCGCACTGAACACTTCAAAACCCTTTGAAAGCACACCCTTGGCTTTTCCAAAACTTCACGATTGATTCGAAGATACCACAATTTATCCTCACGCCTTACTTTAATTCTTTTAATCAAAGTTAGCGTCGGAAATCCATCCTGAATTTCATGCATGCATTTCACTGGTTAAGGCATTTGCGATAGATTATATTGCTTATTACATGTTTATTGCTTTCAGTTTCGTACTAATCTATCTATCTGCATATTCTATCTGTGACCTGCTTCAAGCCTTAGTGGGAGATCGGCGGTCGAGCGGCG
>NW_017893317.1:141510-163116 GCF_001540865.1 Ananas comosus | reverse complement strand
CGGAATATCTCTTTATATTTCGTTTCGCGCACATTTGCGCCGCACCACCCCTCTCACCTCTTATTCTCCCACCAAGTTCATTCACACGCATCCAAATCCCTCCCGGGGATGATGTACCAACTAAGCTTCAATCCCTTCACTTTGAACCCTCTAAGCGTTCAAGTTGAGCATCGCAGCTCCAAGTATTCCATAGGTCCTTACACTCATATCTCGCTTCTCGGGTTACAAAAAGGTGTCCGGCCATGGTTGCGCGCGTCCGGCCGAACGATCCTTTGATATCAGTCTGTCATTCGTCTCCTACTTAGTGGCGGGATGGAGATAAATTCCCGAGCGAATAGGCTATGATTGTCGATACATGTTCTCAATTTCGATTTCTAAATACTTAGATACTGATTGCTCCACATCAGTTCTCGAGACACTTTGTTGTCGCCAGTTTCCCATTCTGCGAGCGTCCTATCTTGTTCCGGTCACAATATCGCATGTTAGCGTAGCAAGTCTGAGCAATGTCATACAGTTGAGACTAAGCTTTTTCTTCACGTATCACGCCCTACTCACAAACCATGCGAATAATGGGTCCACTTACACTCGCTTTCAGTAATGAAGAGGGGTAAACCCATACACAATTGGTTATAAGTTATCCAGCATCCGTATAGCCGCGATTGCCACATAACATACCGTGACCATCGAATAATAGCTTCTCAGCTCGCAAGCGTAAACCCACAATTTATCACGACCACGCAAAAGTTTCTCATTTGGAGTACCTTTACCTACTCAACTGTCGCAAGCACCCCGAGAGCGGAGGGGGAGCGTCTCCAGACACTCCTACGTTCTAATTCCCGCTCGGTTGGCGTCAGCTGACACGGCCTGTGTTGTGTCTCGATCTCACTGATCTAAACTTATGGCTATTCGTCGTCGGTTCTATGCTGGAAGGAACGTCCTGACCAAAACTCTCTGCCTATACCCGTAGGTACGGGCCGCTGCTCTCGCAGAGACTGACTGCGCGCTGCCAATGGGCAGGGATCCACATACAAAAAGGCGTCTAGGCAAGGATCGTCACAACACATACAGCCGCCCAACGTAGTCTGGACGACATGCTCGTATTTCAGGAGTCTTCATCCCACTCTTAACGCTCTAGCAGCCTAGTTGGCGGAGCCAACAGCGCTAAGAGGTTAATCATGGCCCGCTTCCACACTTAGCCACTGCAAAGTAGCTACGGCAATTCACTCTTCAAGGCTGCCACAATCCAATTCATAACAAGTCTACGCCGACAACTAACATCAAGTGTCCAACCGATCGCGATCTCTCTATAGATAGCACTCCTCAGTGCTCATTAGGACAACTTAGGATCTAACTAAACACAAATTTCGTGTACTCAAATTAATTGAAGAGGTTAGACACTCAATTAACTCAGCCGCATAACATCAGAAGCATCATCTAACCATGTTTCCAAACATCAGTAGCCGCTTACCACTAACTAATCATCAGAAATACAATCTAGGTTGTGTAAAGGCTCTAGGAAACAGTCTTTAACCGTTCTACCTTTAATTCTCATTACACTCCGAATGGTTTAGAGAATAGTCACCAATTCCATTTCATCCGAGCCCCCAACAACATTGGCTCACTTGCTGTGCTATAGCAACGAACAATGCTCATATTCCAACTAGACAATATTTCTCTTCCATCCCTGCATAGCTAGGGTCAAATCCAAGTTTCTATCACACTTTGCATGTAGCAGCTCAGAGTTCGCTATCTGTTTTCCAATGTATACTAATCTTACTTTACTGAAAGACTAGTTTACTACCACTTCACTTTTCACAATACTAAACAGCGACCTTGTCCGCAGTGAAAGTATATCACAAATTCTCCATCGGAGAAGTAAAAGGATCAACAAGCAGACTTTCAGCGAATTTAAGGGATAAGACTACAACTCTCTTCCGAGTGTCACTTAACACTCAGAAATTAATCAAAACTTTTGTGAGCTCAATATCAGCGCTCGCGCTCCTCAGCTTTCTTTATTGCTTAACTAATCTCTTCGCGCATGCTTGACCGACCACACTTCATTATAACTTACCATAAGATTTCAATTTATTACTGTCTCAGAAGGTTCATAGCTTAGGATCAGTGCCGGTATAAATTGACACATGTTCTGTCGATTTCCCTTATTCATTTGAATCGGCGCTTGTTTAAATATCCACAAAGATCTGCCTCTTTCCATCATCTCCTCTTGTGTGTGTGTGTAACCCACTGGGAACTATTCGTAGTTCTCACTCCACCACACTGCAGGTCCGAGCTCGAGCGTCCCGGGAGAGGATCGCGGCAAGGGCGTAGCGCCCTAGAGGTTCATGTTTTAGTTAGCTATCCTCCTTTTTGCATTAGCCCTACCCTGTATTTATGTTCGAGCGTAGATGTTGTATAGGGTGAGGTTGAGAGGATTATGTATACATTGTACAGTTTTGGAAGAATACAAGTTGTAATAATTGTATAAAGTTAAATGGATAAATAGATAAGTACATCTCTCTTTTATCACTTGTATGCCTTACACGTGTTGCTTGCTCTTGAATGATAGGCACTGATTGTGCTCTCGCGGTTGTTAGATGATTGTGTATGTATTCAAGTTTTGTTTTCCTGGGAACTTGTGGTACACAATCTTGTTGTTGGCGCCTGGGGCGGACAGGGTAGGTGCTGTCCGTTCGGCGGTCCGTTCGCCGCGCCCGAACCGTGCCAAATGGGTAGCGGCCTCGGGGCGGGGGCGTGACAGACGACATTTTGGTGAATTCCCAAAGTGACGAGTAATATGAAGCTCACTTAAGACAAGTATTGAAGATACTTAGGGAGAAGAAGCTTTTTGCTAAATTGAAGAAATGTGAGTTTTGGCTCTGCGAAGTAGCATTCTTGGGACATGTTGTAACACACTGGACCTTTGCAAATTGCGAGGTTCAAGTGTTTGATCTGTGTTCTGAGTTTTTCCAAATTTTCTGGAGGGTCATTGACAGTGTTCCGACCTATGGTTTGCATCTCGAGAATTTGTGGTTTTTAACTTGGCGCTAAGGTCCCCAAAGAGGAGAACTTAGGCTGCTCTCGGATTACACTCTGCAGAGGAGTGTACTGATACAACCATCAAGGTTGTACCGGAATAGGTGGCTGTACCGGTACAACATCGGATTTGTACCGGTACAAATGGGCCGTTCTGCCAACCCGAGACTCGGGTTTGCTGTCTGGCTGGTGTTGTACCGGTACACTTTCCTGTGTACCGGTACACATTGCAGTTCGAAGACTGCTTCATGTGGGAGGGTGTTTTTGCAATTGTAGCTCCCCTATATAACACCCCAGCCCCCTTAGAAGCTCTTTTGAGCCCTAACCGGTGGAGGAACCAGGTGAGGCCCCCTCCCATGAGTTTTTCTCCATTTTTGATGGATTTTAGCTAGTTTTGATTCCCTTTTTCTTCTCCTCCTTGCTCTATGTTGGATATCTACCATTGTAGAAGTCTTGAAGCTTTTGTGGGAGCTCATTTGGAGGGAGAACTTCACCCTAGCCCACTTGCTAGCTTGTTTTAGAATTCTAGAGAGGTTAGTAAGCTTAATCTCCCCTTCGATTCATGTTTTAGTAGATTATACCAGATGAAACCCTAGAAATGAGATTTAGGGTTTATTTTGGGAATTTTGGTTTTGTGGCTTCTAGAACCTAATTGATTGGTTTAGAATCTTTGTTTAGGTTAGGATTGAAGGGGTTTTACTCTTGTTTGGGGATCGAGAGAGGTTTTCTTCATATTTGGTGAGTTTTCACCCTTATGCTTGTGATGGTTAATGATTGAGCACGCTATTGTTCGTAACGTTCGTGTATATCCCTTTTTATTTCCTTTAGGGTGCTAGGAGAGTAGCGGGCACCTTCGTCGGCTCGAACGAAGGGTCGCTTGATGTCTTGGTGGGTTTGGCTTCAATGAAATGGGAGAAAACTTCTCCTATATTGCTAATATTTGTCGTATCATCGGAATGCATGCATATTCATGCTAGATAGGATTTTTATGAATTTTATAATACTTAAAATGCATGCGTTATGTTTTATGAAAAATTGACTCTACGTAGTAGAGGGCTAAGTGTATTACTCATGCATATGAATAGTATTCTATCTTGTAAGTTGGAAACCTGTCTCATGTGTTGGAAATGATTAGAATTAAGTATTCTGGGACACCAAACTCATGTTTGAACATATTGGACAAAGGTGCCATAAAGGGACACTGTCACGCCCCGTGACCGCCAATTTGGTCGGTTCGGGCACGTCAACAGACGCCGAACGGACAGCACCTCCCCTGTCCGCCCAAGGCTCCAACAGTACATGTATAACATAGCAATTCAAACATAATGAATGCAAGTATACACGGCTTGCACGAGGGCAAGTAACAACCAAACATAAGTGAGAGCAATCTAATTATTATATTTATACATTGTATATTGATCACTTTCAATCAAATACAAAGCTTATACAATTTCTTTACATTCATTCATCTCAATTTACAACTTCATCTCTCAAATGAACTTAATATATTTTCACCTCTCACATGATTTTGTTACATTTACATTTTACATTTTACATCATCGACATAATAGATGAAATATACAAGGATGCCTCTATATACATAAAGGTAGTATGCTACCTAGAGCACGATAACCACGCCACGAGCCCCGATCGCCCTGCTCGCGCTAGAACCTGCATGGTTAGTGGGATAAGAACTAGAAGAAGTTCCTAGTGGGTTCGGCCACCGACTGCGCCGATTCGCCCACTAGGTCTATTTCAGGCATATGTATTTCAATAAAGAAGGATAACAAACCAACTAATGCACTTCTAATACAATGCCTGCAAGAAAGCAAATCACAGATAGATATTCATATTCAAACACATGATGATTATGCATGCATATCCTTTTCACTTCCCTATGGTCAACTCGGGGTCTCCTGATTTACCCGAACTCACAGTCCACACACTTTTCTTTGGCCTTTTACCCAATCAACCTGGGGTGCTCCTGGTTTACCCCAACTCACAGTCCACATATCCCGTCTAACGGGGGAGGCACAAGGCACAACCACCCGAAGGATCTTCGCCGGGTACTTTCACCCGTGGTGTTTTTATCACTCCGGAGTACACCGCCTGTGGAGGAGCGACCTCCCACAAGCCGGAACCAATACATGTGAGTATGATCCCCTCATCAAATTGAGGAGGTATAGCCAAACCTGTCTCAATGCCAGAATGCTGATGAAAGGTCTTTACCTATTGATGCATATACTACCATTTCCTAATATCACAATGGTCCTGATGCCACAATAAGCACAATAAGTTAAATCTTGTTTAGTCATTTCTTTTAACCATGATGCCACAATACTGATGATAGGTCTTTACCTAATCATGTATGTCACTTTATTAAGCTACAATGGTCACAATGCATAGAATGGTCTTTATAACTTTAACCATGATGCCACAATACCGATGATAGGTCTTTACCTAATCATGTATGTCACTTTACTAAGCCACAACGTCCACTAATGGAATAGTCAATATTTCACAATGCTTTAAGGTTTTACCTCATATAGCACAATATGTTCTCGGTGCCAATCATGTCACTAGAGTCAATGTCACCTTTATTTACTATGGATCAAGTGTAACGCACTGGACCTTTGCAAATTGCAAGGTTCGAGTGTTTGGATGTGTCCTGAGCTTTTCCAGATTTTCTGGTGGGTCGTTGACTGTGTTCCAACCTATGGCACGTATCCCGAGAATTGTGGTTTAAAGCTGTGTACCAAAACCCAAAAAAATTGGAAGTTGGTCAGCTCTCGGGTAGCCCTCAGCAGGGCTTGTACCGGTGCAAGGCTGTGGCTGTACCGGTACAAGGTTGATGGTTGTACCGGTACAGCCACCGGGCTTGTACCGGTACAGGGCCGCAGAACCCCGCAACCCGAGCCTCGGGTTTGGCTTTTCGTGGGTCTTATACTGGTACAAGGGCCCGTGTACCGGTATAAGGGGGCTGATTTCGTGCAGTTTGAACTGTAGGGGGTTTTTCGCGATTGTGGGCTTCTTATATCAGCACCCACACCCCCTAGGGCTTCTCTTGAGCTGAGAACTCAGGGAAACAAGGTAAGGAGACCCTCTCCACCATCTCTTTGGATTTGATCTCCATTTTGCATGATTTTTGATGGATTTCTTCTCTCTTTTGCCCTTTGGTGCCTTTTCCACCATGGATGAAGCTTGAAGCTTGGATTTGAGGCTTGGTTGAGGGAAGATCTTGGTTGATAGAAGACTTTGAGCTTGGATTGGAGCTTCTAAGAGGTAAGTGACAAGATCCTTTCCTCTAGATTTGAATTTTGGAGGTTTCTTTGAGATGAAACCCTAGATGTGGTTTTAGGGCTTATTTTTGGGCGTTTTGAATATAGGGCTTTTGGAGCTTGTTTGAGTGGACTAGAATCTTCCATTAGATTGGATTGGAAGGATTCTAGCTCTCTTTTAGAGCATTAGAAGAGATTTTTGCATTAGAGGTGAGTTTTCCTCACCTATGCTTGAATAGCTTAATGATTAAGTTTAGTGTTGATCGTATGGTTCTTGTGACACTTGTTTTCTTACCTCTAGGGTACTAGGAGGCTAGAGGACACATTCGTTGAGGCAAACGAAGGGTTTCGTTTATCGTTGGTGGGTTTGACTTCATGAAAATGGGGCAAAATGGCCCCTATGCTTTCTAAACTCTTCGTAAAGTATTTTTGAATGCAAATTCATACTAAACATGATTTATGTGAATTTTAGAACACTTAAAATGCATGCCTCATGTATCATAAAATTTGCACTCTATATAGTAGAGCTATATGTGTAGATTGCATGCATTGTGAATGGTTTTTGGTTTTGCAAGTTGAGAACATGTCTCCATGTTTGAATTGAGTGGAATTATGCATCATGAACATATTGATACCATGTTTGGACTCGTTGAATAAAAGTGTCATAAAGGGGCACTAGAATTAGTAAACTATGAAATTGCAACATAGAGACATATTGATAGGCCAATACATATCTGCTATATTCCATGTTAGAGACATGACGACATAGAGATAGGCCATGGGGACATTCGATGTATTCCATGTTTTAGACATGATGACTTGAGACTTGAGACGGATCATTGCTTGCTTGCCATTTGTGCTCATTCGCACATGCTTGTGAGGGTCGCTCCCTGCAAGCCGGCACTCCGGAGATAGCCATCGCGACATATGCTCGCCCGTGTGGGATTGGGCGCCGAAATGGATTGCCGTGGAGGAGGCTCATTCCTAGAGTGGGGATGTTGATTACCACGGGGCCACTAGGCACGGCGCAGGCCAGACAGCCTTCGGGTGGGTCTTACACTATTGGGACTTAGTGACAGAACATGCTATGTGAACTTTAAAACTATTAAAGTGGACTTGGACTAGAATAGTAAACAATGACATCTTTACTATTTTTGCCTTGAGGACATCGGATTAGTTGCATTCTATGCTTATGCATGTCATACACATCCATGTACATTCATGATATCGTTGCTTTATTATTTATGCAAATCATGCTAAGTAGAGACCTTATGTTATAGTAAATTACATTGTACTTACCTTTCGCTTTACTACATTGTTAGTCACTGACCACTTTCTTTGTAGCTTTGGGCCTTGTGGTGCATTCACTGAAGTCAGTAATTGCCCACTGGGAACTATTTTTAATAGTTCTCACGCCCTCTTTTTCGTGGTTTCTTTCAGAGCCTTCTGCACCGGCGGAGGCACGGGATCGCGGCAAGGGGATCGCGTAGCTAGCTAGCGAGGAGCGGTTCTTTGACTAGGTGGTTTACTCTTTCTTTTTGTAGATGAGAGAGAGTAAGAGATTTTGTATCCATGTGTAGAGACCACCTATGTATTTACTTTTAGCACTTGTATTTGAGATTTCCTTTGTAGTACTTTATGCTTTTATTAGTAGATTTCAGCTTTACTCTTCTTACCTTGATGTAGAATTTAGACTTTAATCATGCTCTGATACTCTTAGATATCTATTATTATTGCTTTTATTATCGCTGTTTTTAGACGCCTTATATGTTTTAGACGTATGGCGGGTCTGGGCACGTGCCGAGCGGGCTTCCGCTGAGTCCCGGGGCGTGACATCAAGTCTTTTCTCACTTTCACATAAATATAGGGTTGTTCATTTTCTCGTTCTCATGGCTCTACAACATGTTTGCAATGTTCATAAACAGATAATTGATACAATCAACATTTATCTCATTACCCTACATGCATGAGTACAACATTATCAACATGCTCAAAGAAGTGACATAGACATAGAAAGAGATCCGGTGTTTCCGGACAGCACCTCCCACCTTGTAGGAATGCCGAGAAGCCCCAATTCCATTTTCACGATTTTTAGACACCTACGCCGCGAGCTGCGGCCATTTGTACCAATTTAGCTTGTTTCTTCAATATCTTCGTACCGGCTCGACGAATCGACGAACCGAGCACACCAACGCGTTCGTTGACCTACCAATTAGGTTAGAAAGAGATCAATCCCAAGTTAGATCTCATAATTACAAAACCCTATTTTCTAACCCCTATGGTTTATCATCTTTACCCAAATAGGTCCCTAGACCATAGAAATCCATGAATAACCTCACCATTACATCTCCTAGAAGCTAGATCTAGAAGGAAATACCAAACCCTAACATCAAAACCATAAAACCCTCAAAACCTAGGGTATTTATCTTAAACTTGAAGCTTTCCTCCATGCTAGGGCTTGCACAAGAGGGTTCATCTCCACCAAGCTTCTCTTTTCCACCATGGCTCCACCATTGGAGCACCTCAAGGAGAGAGAGAGGGAGAGAAATCTAGAGAGAGAGAGAGAGCTCTCATGTTGGGTTGGAGGGAGAGAAATGAGGGCTAAACCTCATCTCTCCAACATATAACCTCATCCAAACACAATTGCACATAACCCTCCACACCCCTCAATGTTTAACACAATGATCCAGCCCAAACTGGGCATTTTCGGGTGCTGGGACCGGTCCCAGGCAATGAGAAACCGGTCCCCGAAGGTCCAAAAATTCTGCATTCCAGACTTAGCCAAATTTTCAGCATTTTCAGCCTTCGGGTCCGTTTTCGCTCGTTTTCGCTCGTATGACCTCCGATTCGTTTCAAATCGAATCGACACTCTCCAAACATGTTTTCGAACATGTTTAAACCATCTTTTCATCCATGCCCTTGCTAGATTTAATCCATGGTCCATCATAGCCTTTCGGGCCACGTTTTCGCACCCTACACGCATTGAAGCAATCGAATGCTTCCGAACTTCACCATAACCATTCTAACGGCTTTCCAAGCTAACATACACCATAACTTCATAATTATGGAAGTTCGGCATGTTACAGGCACTCGACTTAGTAAACTATTAAACTGCAACATAGTGACATAGTGTTAGTCCTTTGGGACATCGACTATATTCCATGTTTTAGACATGATGACATAGTGATAGGCCATTGAGACATTTGCCATATTTCATGTTTTAGACATAATGACATTGGACTTGAGACGGACTTTTACGCTTGCTTGCCATTGTGCTCATTCGCACATGCTTGTGAGGGTCGCTCCCCACAAGCCGGCACTCCGGAGATAGCCATCGCGACACATGCTCGCCCATGCGGGATTGGGCGCTGAAATGGAATGCCGTGGGGGAGGCTCATTCCTAGAGTGGGGATGTTAACTACCGCGGGGCCATTAGGCACAACGCAAGCTGGACTACCTACGAGTAGGTCCTACATGATTGGAACTTTAGTGACTAAATATGCCAAGTGAACATGGACTAGAATAGTAAACAAGGACATATTACTATTTTCATTGCGGACATCATGTTGGTTGTATATTCATGCATATTCATGTTAAAATAGAATCATACTTATGCAAATTCCTGCTAAGTAGAGACATATTGGTTTAGTAAGCTTTCATGTTTAAATGCTTATCGTTCATGTCGTGTATATACTCGCACTTACTTACTTGCTTAGCTTTTGGGCCAAGTGGTGCTTTTCACTGAAGTCAGTAATAGCCCATTGGGAACTATTATTTAATAGTTCTCACGCCCCTGTTTTGTGGTTTTCTTTCAGAGCCTTCTACATCGGTGGAGGCACGTGATCGCGGCAAAGGAGTCGCGTAGCTAGATAGCGAGGAGCTTACCTTTTGCTTAGGTGGTTCTCTCTCTTTTGTGTTTTGTTGAGAGGGAGAGTTTTGGTACCTTGTATAGAGACCACCTTTGTATTACTATTAGCACTTGTATTCGGGTATCCTTTGTACTAGTTATGGTTACTCCTAGTGGATCTTGACTCTTTTATTTATTTTCTTGTCATAGATATTAGATGTTGTATGCTTTGATATCCCTAGATCTCTTTGTTTTACTGCTTTATTTATCGCTTTGTTGTAGATGCCTTATATGTTGCAGACGTATGGCGGGTCTAGACACACACTGGGCGGGCTTCCGCTGGGTCCCGGGGTGTGACACATGTAGTATCGGGAGCAAGTATAGTGGTGGATCCCAAGAAGATCGAGGCGATCAAAGATTGGCCTAGACCGACTAGTGTCACCGAGGTTCGAAGTTTCTTCGGTCTAGCTGGGTACTACCAGAGGTTTGTTGAAGGATTTGCCAAGTTGTCTACTCCCCTCATGCGACTCACGCATAAAGGAACCAAGTTTATTTGGAATGACTTGTGTGAGCGAAGCTTCTTGGAATTGAAAGAGGGGTTGACAACCGCCCCGAACTTGGCGTTGCCTGATACTAGAGCAGGGTACGTGATTTATAGTAATGCTTCACTTAATAGCTTAGGATGTGTTTTGATGCAGGACAGAAAGATGATAGCTTATACTTCCCGCCAACTAAAGGATTATGAAAAGAATTATCCAACTCGTGATTTGGAATTGGCGGCCGTAGTTTTTGCCTTAAAGCTATGGCATCATTATCTTTATGGAGAGCAGTGTGAAATCTACACTGATCACAAGAGCTTAAAGTACCTCTTCACACAAAAAGAGTTAAACTTGAGTCAGCAAAGATGGTTAGAGCTACTCAAGGATTATGATTTAACTATACTCTACTATCCAGGAAAAGCAAATGTGGTGGCGGATGCCTTAAACCGCAAATCGATGGAAAACTTGGCCATGTCACTTGTTACTCAACTACCGTTGTTGGTGGAAATGAGGCGGATGGAATTGGAAGTGGTGACTCCCGACACACTTTTGAGGTTGTTGTCTTTTGTTGTGCAATCTACCTTGATAAAAAAGATTTAGGAAAAGCAAGCCCAAGATTTGAAATTGCAAAAAATTCGATCTAAGATTGATAACACACATGCTGGTGATTTTCAATTGGATGATCAAGGAATACTACAATTTCAAAATCAAATTTGTGTACAGGCGGAGAAAGGAATCAAAGAGGAGATTCTAGTAAAAGCTCACCGAGCATCTTATACCTTAAATCTGGGCAGTAAAAAAATGTATAAATATTTGAAGCTACTCTATTGGTGGCCCGGAATGAAAAACGATGTTGGCGAGTCTGTGGCTCGATGTCTCACTTGTCAGTAGGTAAAGGTTGAGCACCGACTTCCTGCAGGAACGCTACAAAGTCTACCTATATCCATTTGGAAATAGGAGCAGATCACTATAGATTTCATTGTGGGCTTGCCTCACTCACAAGCTGGGCATGATGCTGTAATATACCGAAACTTTGGTAGAGTATATCGAATTTTAGTCAAATTGACCAAAATGTGCGAGAAAAATAGTTGGACAAAGTCCATTTGACATTCCAACAATGTTGGAAGGGTTAAAGTTGAGTTCCAAGTGTGTTAGAAAGGTTTTAGCGTTGCTCGTCGCGAAAAGGAACTGAGTACTACCAAAACTGCAGTCTGGGCACTGCTTAACTGGTGAAGCACCAGGGGAGTACCTGTAACACACTGGACCTTTGCAAATTGCGAGGTTCGAGTGTTTGGACTGTGTCCTGAGCTTTTCCAAACTTTCTGGTGGGGTACCGGTACAGCCACCGGGCTTGTACCGGTACAGAGCCGCTGAACCCCCCCAACCCGAGCCTCGGGTTGAGACTTTCGCAGGGCTTGTACCGAAACAAGGGCCCGTGTACCGGTACAAGGTGGCTGATTTTGAGCAGTTTGCACTACAGGGGATTTTTCGTGTTTGTGGGTCTCTTATATCAGCACCCACGCCCCTAGGGCTGCTCTTTGAGCTTGCCACTGCAGAGAGAAGGTAAGGGGAGCTCCTCCATACTTCTCCTTTGGATTTGATCTCTTTTTAGCTTGGGATTTAAGTGTTGATCTCTCTCTTTTCCCTCTTGGTACACTTTTCTCCATGGATGAAGCTTGGAGCTTGGTTTTGGTGCTTTGTTGAGGGAAGATCTTGGGACTTGGAGGATTCAGAGCCTAAATTGAAGCTTCTAAGAGGTAAGCAACTTGTTCTCTCCCTCTAGATTGGATTTTTATTGGTGGTTTTGAGATGAAACCCTAGAATGAGATTTCAGGGCTTATTTTGGGCATTTTGAATCTAGGACTTTTGGAGTTAAATTAGTTGGATTAGAATCTTCCTTTGGGTTAGATTGGAAGGATTCTAGCTCTCTTTTGGAACTTGTGAGAGTTTTTCTACACTTTAGGTGAGTTTTAGCCCTTTTGCCTTGTTGGTTAATGTTTGATCTTATAGTTGATCGTAATGCCCGTATATCTCTTCGTTCAATACTTTCAGGGTATTTTGAGACTCGTGGACAACTCCGTTCGGCGAATCGAGGGACTACGCGACGGTTCGGTGGGTTTGACCTAGCCACACAATGAGAAAATCTCATTTGTGATGTTTTGAGTATCGTTAATTGATAAAACATGCATAATCGTGTTAGATATATTTATTATGAATTTTAGAATGCTTGACATTCATACGTTATGTATAGTAAATTTTTGGACCTCTATGTGGTAGGTGTATGCATGTGGGATATAGCATTCTAGTTGGGACTTTGAACCGTGATTCCTATTATGAAAATGGATATTGCTTTCATGCATTTAACCTTTATGCCCAATTGTGACATTAGAGACTGTGGAAGCCTAGAGAGGCTTTGGGACTTAGACTATTGAGAATTTGGGCCAATGTCATAAAAAGGCAATGGGCTCCGACCATAGTGAGTATTGATGTTAATGTCTTAAATAGGAACTTAGAACATGATTTGGGCTTGATTAGTGGTGGTGCTTAAGTGTCATAAAGAGGCACTAAGCAAGTGAGTGTTGGGTTATCACATTGTGACATAGAGCTAGACCGTTGGGTTACTAGTAGCTATTGCCATGTTTGAGACATGAGGGTTGGATACTTGAGCCTTTGACTACGCTTGCTTGCTATTTGTGCTCATTCGCACATGCTTGTGAGGGTCGCTCCCTACAAGCCGGCACTCCGGAGTTAGCCTACGCGACCTATGTTCGCTCGTGCGGTATTGAGAAGCCTACGGGGTCGAGTGGGACAGACACATTCCAAGAGTAGGGATGTTGGGCTACCACAGGCACTTAGGCGGCACAAGCTGGACTACCTTTGGTAGGTCCTTAATTGGAAATGGAAATCGACACAGTGTCGAGTGTGTTATAATCACTAGTAGATAGAGAGTAGTAGTTGGATTACTTGAACTTGCTTCTAGCATAGTTTTGGGACAATTGAGTATACATACATACATGTAGCATGCTAGGAGAGGTTGCTTATTGCATTCATATATACATTGTTGCCATGATAAAGCATGATCTTCATAACTTCATTAAGTAAACCGTGACATTAACTTGTGACCATGTAGAGACATATTGGTTATGACAAAGTAAAGGTGTATTATATTAACATCATGTTTAATTGCAGTGTAGTAGTTTAGCATTTTAATTATACTTTCATAAATGCAGTTTATTCATTATTATTGCCCTCTTTTGACTTACCCTTTTTTTGGGGCCTAGTGGTGCATTGAGCTGAGGTCAGTAATTGCCCACTGGGAACTATAACTTATAGTTCTCACGCCCTCTGTTTTATGTTTTCTTTCAGAGCCTTCCACGCCGGGAGAGGCTAGGGACCGTGAGAAGGACGTTGCTTCGAGCTAGCTCTTCAGCGAGTGACGAGTTCTAGGTGGTCTACCTCTCGATGTATTTTATTTTGGAGAGGTTGAGAGCTGTACCAGTGTACTAGAGACCACCCTTTTGTGTACCTTTTGGACAGATATTGTATAACCTTATGTTTCACTTTTATTACTTCAGTATTGTCCTTTTACCTTATTATAGATGATAGAATCATACTGCTCTGATATCATTAGTTGTAGTTCTTTCCTTTTGCTATATTTCTTGCTTTTACTTTCGCTTCTATTCTAGACGCCTTATATGTGTAGACATATGGCGGGTCTGGGCGCGCTACCGGGAGGGCCTCCGCCGGTCCCGGGGCGTGATAGTACCGGTACCAAGCAGGCCACCTGAGAAGCCAGCTCTCGGGTTAGGCCTTTGTCAAGCTGCTTAATCTGTGACGGCCCCGATGCGCACCGGTACCCCGCAGCCACCCAAGAACAGTAGCTCTCAGATTTGGACAGTTGAACAAGGGCTTAACTGGTGACGCCCACCCGCGTACCGATACCCTGCACTGCGAACAGTAGTTTTAGTCTGCTGCAAATAAAAATGTTTGGAGGGCTTAAATGCAATTGTGGCGGCTTATATAAACCCCCACATCTCTCCTCTCTTGTTCACAGTCAAAACAACACCTCTCTCTTATTTCTCTCCCTCTCTCTCTCTAGAAACCCCCTCCCAAGGCGGTTTGGAGGAGATTAGAGAAGATTGGAGGAGATTTTGGAGCTTGTGGAGGATCTAGAGCTTACCTACAGGGAGGAACTTGGAGAGCTTTTAGGCTAAGGTGAGATTTCTTGAAAGAACTATGTTAGGGTTTGGTTTCATACCCTAGAATACTTGGTTTTGATCTTCTTACATGAAGGGAAACCTAGTAGAGACCTTGGAACCTCATGAAATTCCATGTTGCTCATGAGCTCTCATGGTAGAATCCTAGGGTTTGTTTTAAATGCCCTAAGAATGGTTTAAATCACCTAGAAATGGTTTTAGAGGAATTCCTAGATGACATTAAGCTTGTTTTTGCTTATCTTAAAGATCCTTATGGTGTTTGTGGCTATATAACATTGTTAGGGCTCTAAAATTGGGGCTTTTGCCATAGGTTGGTTTAAATGTAAATTGACCGCGTAGAAACCAAATTGGAGGTATTTATAACGTGTTTGGAGACTCGGTTCGAAAATCTGACGAGTCTACGCAAAGATATTGGAGAAAAAAGCCTAATTTGGCTTCATTTTGGCGCAGGCGAGAAAATACGTGCCCAAAAATCACGAAACATGAACCGTAGCACCCTAGCAACCATACGAGATGGGTGGTGCT
The DNA here is from genome assembly GCF_001540865.1 of Ananas comosus. Taxonomy (NCBI): domain Eukaryota; kingdom Viridiplantae; phylum Streptophyta; class Magnoliopsida; order Poales; family Bromeliaceae; genus Ananas; species Ananas comosus. Next base: position 147,677 of record NW_017893317.1, on the reverse strand, counting down.
TTCCGAAATCCCTGAATTTTCTTTTATGTCTAAAGTGTCATTTTTTAGCATATGTGACTATAGCTTTTTCATGCATTGTAGGGTGAGTTGGGCATAAGTTGGTTGAATGATTTAATGCTAGTGCATATGAAATGTTTTGGACTATTGAGAACTTATAAAACTCTATGTATGCATAAACTATGACAAGAATCTAGTGACATTAGAGACATAATGACATTATGACATAAATGGTTGAGTGGCATTAAAGAGTCAAGAGTGCTAGTGTACAAGTGTGGCATTAATGAGTATTGAATGCTAGAAATAACACTTAGTGTGGCACCATGAAAGTTAAAGAATGCAAGTAAAATGAGATAGTTGACATTATGACATAATAACCTTATAGTTAAGGGTCATGTGAGCATTATATCCTTATAGTTAAGGAATGTATTGAACTTGGAATCCTTATAGTTAAGGATTGGATCATACTCACCTATAAGTCTTGGCTTGAGGATGGTTGCTCCCCCTCGAGCGATGAGCTCCGGAGTTGTCATCACTGGGTTGCTCTTTTTCCCAGAAGACGGTCCTGTCGGGAGGCAGCTGAGGGCCATATAAAAAAGGATTTGAGTTTGGTAAGTCGATTGAGGGTGAAACCTACGGGTTAGTCAAAAGGATTGGGTAATTGAATTGGGATCTTGCATTCATCATGATCATTCTAATTGAGCATGCTCATTGTTATTTATTGTTCAGGCATATTAGCTGCATTTGTTTAGCTTGGTTACTATCTATCTATTTATTCTTCTATTATGCCTGATTTAGACCTAGTGGGAAAGTCGGCGAGGTCGGTGGCCGAACCCACTGGGAACTTTGTTGTAGTTCTCACCCCATTATTTTCCACAAAGCCAGGATCGAGTGAACTGGCCGACGATCGCGGTAAGGGTATCGCGCCATAGCTAGTGACCACCCGAGTTAGTTTCTCATTTTGCTTAGTTTCATACCCTTTATATATCATCTTTTGTATTTGATGATTCTAGTATAATAAATGATGTAAAGAGAGCTTATGTTTAAATGTAAAAGCTTAAGTTTTTGGATGAAAACTTGTTATGTAATTTGGAGAGATCATGTGATCTAAAAAGAAATGATGAAAAGAATGTAAATGTAACATGTGGTTGAATGCATGTATGTGATTAAAAGATAATCATTATACTTGTATGAGCATTTAGTTTAGTACTTTCACTTTTGGCTATTGCTTGCCTTCGTGCAAGCCATGCATATATCTGTTTTTGCTTGCGCAAATCTCTATATACATGATCTGTACTTGTTGAGCCTTGGGCGGACAGGGGAGGTGCTGTCCGTTCGGCGTTTGTACGACGTGCCCGAACCGACCAAATAGGCCGGGCTCGAGGCGTGACAGATGCTATTTGGGTGATTGTGGATAGGTTAACAAAATTTACACATTTTATTGCTATTCACACTACTTGGACTGGAGAGAGGCTCGCATAAGTGTATCTTGATGAGATTGTGCAACTTCATGGAGTGCCTATATCTATTGTATCAGATCGAGATCCTAAATTTGTATCGCACTTCTGGAAAAGATTTCATGAAGCACTAGGCACTTGACTGGATTTGTCACGCCCCCGCCCCGAGGCCGCTACCGATTTGGCACGGTTCGGGCGCGGCGAACGGACGCCGAACGGACAGAGTCTCCCCTGTCCGCCCAAGGCTCAAATGACAAGATTGTGTACAACAAGTTCCCAGGAAAACACTTGAATACATACACAATCATACAACAACGACGAGAGCACAAACAGTGCTGAACACTACAAGAGCAAGCGTCACAAGTAGAAGACATACAAGTGAAACAAAAGAGAGATACTTAACTATTCTATTACAACCATTCAGCTCGATACATTTAATTACAACTTGCATTCTTTTCCAAACTATGAATATAAGCTTACATTCTTCAAAAGATAAACATTAGTTTACATTTATCTCAAAATACCTCACATCCTATACATCATCTACTCTCAATACATGTATAGGGTAACTCTAATGCAAAATAGGAAAGTAAACTATCAACTAGCACTAGGGCGCTAAGCCCATAACGCGATCCTCTGCCGATCCGCTCTCGTGTGTACCTGTACCCCAAAACCACACGGGGTGAGAACTATATAAATATAGTTCCCAGTGGGTTCGGCCGCCGACTCCGCCGATCTTCCCACTAGGTCCAAGCTGGCACAGATAGATAGATAGAAAGATATATGGAAATACTACTAGTATATCTACTATGCCATCAAATGAAAAGTATGCATGGAACATCATCTAGCAATAACCTACCATCATGCTAGTATGCTCTCAACAGTGAAATAATACAAACAACAACATAGTTATGCAATGCACTAATGTCCTAATCATGGTATGAATGCTATAGCTCTTATGTGTATTCATGTTATTACCGCATCCGCTGGCTACTTTGCCTAAGATCTTCAAATCTATAGGTGAAAGCTACCTCATTCTTGTCTCACATCAGACTCATATCTCAAAGGTCTTGACCCAATCTGCGCTGAGTCCCAGGCATAAGAGCTACCCCGCCTTCGCCGACTCACATCTCTAGGTCCTAAGGCAAAGCGCTACGCGGCACTATTGCCAACTCACATCTCAACCTATCTACGTAAGAGCTACTCTACTCAATCTCATAGGTGAAAGGAATAATATACCCACTCTGTATATAGGCAAATCCGCTAAACAACTCCAAGCGACTTATCTCGTATCAAGGTAAGTCTAGTGAAGGTTAACTACATACCCTAAGGTTATCAATAGGCTATTCATTAGCACCACCAAGTAGCCGGTAAGCCATAAGGCACTATGATCAACAACAACAACATATGGGAAGCAAGCTATCATGAAACAACAACAATGATATTGGGCTCAATAGGTAACCCAATGCTCAAGGTGAACTCGTGGTTCACAAGCAAGGTCACATATCAATCTCCGAGCAGATTGTCCTAAAGCTGACTATCCCGCGAGTACACCTGGCGGATCAAACAAGCGGGCTATCGAGCAGCAAGCACGGGCTGCCTTCTCTAGTGACAAATCTCCGGAGCGCACAACCTGGGGGAGCGACCCCACAAAGCGCAGACAGGCAATGTGGCAAGATGCATCTCACGAGCAACAACAAAACCCTTTGAGGGTAATTATACATGGGAAGCAAGGTTATACATGTATTTCCAATCGCAATAGTGTCTCAGTACACTAGTTTCTCCTATCAAGCTCAAACAAAATCATATGCCTCATCTAGTTTTCTAAATAAGTCGCCACTCGTCAATTTTTGACTCATTATCAACACTAGTTAACACTTACTAGTTCTTTAGCAACATAGGACATTAATACCTATTAGGTCTAGTATTCAACAATATAGTTTCAAAATGCATATCTAGATCCTGGATCACCAACAAAATTATAACTACGTACATGCAAATATAAGCAAATAACCATAAATCATCTTAGCACCGTAATATGCAGATAATTATAATATGCCAACTTGATCGATTAATGTCCAACTAAAAGTTAACCACAATAATCATGCCCTTATAGGGTTTCACCACACTATAGTCCCCAATCTCATGCATACTAAGGTACAGTATTAATCAAGTAACACTACACTCCGCAACTAGCATGCCATAACATGTAACATGCCAACATAGTTAAGACTATATAATGCAATATCCCAATATTGCAACTTGATCAATGTTACTTAGACGTTTCTAGTGCAACAACATCCATTACTAGCTCAAGTCATATGTGTTTTTAGCACAATGAGTTCAATGCCACTTGTAAACTATGTCTTCAAACACAACACTAGGTTCTTCTCTCATTTAGCATCATAGGTTTACTAATGTCATCTCATAATCCTTATGTCCATCACATCATATATCCATATCATAATACTATATTGATCATAAACATCATATAAGGATTAGGAATGCATGTATTGTCATCCTATAATGCATAGCAACATACAATATGCTACATGTGAACGGATAAACACTAAGACATAGGAAGAAGCCCGATGACTTCGGGATGGCACTCCCCCACCTTTTTACAGCGTTCCGATTGCTCGTCGTCACTCGCAATCGGCCTCCCGCGGCGCACGCCGCTCGGCTTGACCCAATCGATCAACTTCCGCCACCGTATAGGTTCACGTCGCACTCACGCACCTATAACCTTAGGGTTCACCGTCCTAGGGTCTCCTAGGTCCATCCTAGACTCTCTCTTTGCTTGCTCTTAACTCGCTCTGATACCAAATTAATCTGTCACGCCTCGGGACCGGCGGAGGCCCTCCCGGTAGCGTGCCAAGACCCGCCATATGTCTACACATATAAGGCGTCTACAAGAAAAGCGAAAGTAAAAGCAAGGAATGGGTCAAATAAAAGAAGTGAAATAACAAGCATCTAATGATATCAGAGCAAGAAAAGTTCTAACATCTATACAAATAGTAATAGAACATAACTAATACATAAAGGTAAACATAAGTTATACAGTATTAGCCTCCAATACAAAAATGGCGGTCTCTAGTACCCTGGTAAAACTCTCAACCTCTCCAAAATAAAGTACAACGAGAGGTAGACCATCTAGCAAGTCGTCCTCGTAGGAAGCTAGCTCGAAGCAACTCCCTTCCCGCGGTCCCTGGCCTCACCCTGAGAGGAAGGCTCTGAAAAACATCGAGAAAAAGAGGGCGTGAGAACTATAATTTATAGTTCCCAGTGGGCAATTACTGACCTCAACTCCTGCTCCACTAGGCCCCAAAACAAGGGTAAGTAATGCTAATAGCCATAAGCAATAAAAAGGAGTATGTAAATGACTACTGAAAGAGAATGCATAAGTAGAATGCTATACTACTATATTCCTCATAAGCAAGATGTCGAATGTTGTACACCTATTCTATCATAAGGAAAAGTAACCAATGGCAATAGTTTACTGTTACAACCCTTTATTCATACATGAAGTATAAGCTCTATCATGGCAACCAAGTATACCGTGATGAAATAGGTAACTGTCAAGTATACTACATGTCTCAACCCTAGGCTATATGCATGTAAATGTAATCCAACTACCAAACTGTCTTGTAGTGATTGTTCATTCTCAAACCGTGTCGATTTTTATTTCCAATTAGGGACCTACCCAAGGTAGTCCAGCTTGTGCCGCCTAAGTGCCTGTGGTAGCCCAACATCCCTACTCTTGGAATGTGTCTGTCCCACTCGACCCCGTAGGTGTCACGCCCCGGGACCCAACGAAAGCCCGCCCGGCGCGTGCCCAGACCCGCCATATGTCTACAACATATAAGGCGTCTAAAAACAACGATGATAAGAGCAATAATAAAAGACATCTAGGAGTATCAGAGCATAGAAAATGTCTAATTGCTAACAACAAGGGATAAAGTTCAAACTGTAAGTCCACTAAATAAAACATAAAGTAAATACAATAGGAAATCCCAAAGACAAGTACTATGAGTAGATACATAGGTGGTCTCTATACAGGGTACAAAAACTCTCACTCTCTCAACTACAAAAGAAAGAGTAAACCACCTAGGCAAGTAAGCTCCTCGCTAGCTAGCTACGCGATCCCCTTGCCGCGATCCCGTGCCTCCGCCGGTGCCGAAGGCTCTGAAAAGGAAACATAGAAACAGGGGCGTGAGAACTATCAAAAATAGTTCCCAGTGGGCAATTACTGACTTCAGTGAATGCACCACAAGGCCCAAAGCTACAAAAGAGGTTAGTGACTATAAATGTAGGAAAGCGAAAGGTAAGTAAAATGTAACTTACTACAACATGATATCTCTACTTAGCCTAAATAGCATCAGTATGAAACAACCATACATGAAGTAAAAGTCCCCAACTATCATAATGTTCACAATGCGAAATAGTAAAGTTCTATTGTTTACTATTCTAGTCAATGTCCAAACAATACTCTAAATCATCATCTGTCCACATGTCATAACGAATGCTCAAGTCGAATCTGAAGAGACCCACCCGAAGGCTGTCTATGGCCCTGAGACCCACCCGAAGGCGGTCTGGCCGGTGCCGAGCCTAATGGCCCCGTGGTAGTCATCATCCCCACCCTAGGAATGAGCCTGGCCCACGGCAATCCATTTCGGCGCCCAATCCCGCACGGCGAATATGTATCGCGATGGC
>NW_017893317.1:127775-141485 GCF_001540865.1 Ananas comosus | reverse complement strand
TGATGGTTGTCGTACAAGCCATCGGGCTTGTACCTGCGGTACAGAGCCGCAACCGCGCGACTGAGCCTCGGTTTGCAATCTTTCGTCGGCCTTCGTACGTACAAGAACCGTTACCGGTACAAGGTAGGCTGATTTCGTCTGCAGTTTGAACTGAGGGGTTTTTCAGCGATTGTGGCTTTTCTATAACACACCACGCCCTTAAGGCCTCTTTGTGCTGGACCTGAGGAGGAGAAGCGTGAGAGGAGCTCTCTCTCCCCTTTCCTTGCCATTTTTACCTTTGCTTCGGTTATTGTATTTGTGGTTTTCTTCTTCTCTTTTTTGCATCTTGGTGGCTTCTCCACCATGTGTGAGCTTAGGCTTGAGAGGAGCTTGTGGGCTGAGGAGATCTCGCCACCCCACTTTGGATTGAGAGGCTAAAGTTGGTGCTTCCAAAGAGGCTTAGAAACATGATTCCACCTTTTTTGATTCATTTTTTGAGGCTTTATTTGAATTGAAACCTAGATTGTTGATATTAGGGTTTATTTTGGGCATTTTGAATCTAGAGCTTTTGAGGCTAGATTGTTTGGATAGAGGCTTCCATTAGTTGGATGGATGAGCCCTAAGCTTCATTTCTGGAGGTTTAGTAGTGAGATTTTTACACTAGAGGTGAGTTCTTCTCCACCATATACTTGTCTACTCTAATGATGAGCTATGATGGTTCGTTTCGTTCGTGTGACCACATGTTTTATACCTTTAGGGTACTAGGAGCTAGAGGACACCCTCGTTGTGATGCGCACACGAGGAGTTTTGTCATCGGTGGTTGGCTTCGTTGAAATGGGGCGAAAATGGCCCGCTATGGTCTTTCTACTTGTTGTAAATAATTTATAAGTTCATTTCTATCTACATGCGATTTATATGAATTTTAGCAGCACATTAAAAATGCATGCCTTTGATATTATGAAAATCTTCACTATACTAGTAGAGGGCTTATAGTGAGTGAATGCATGCCATACGGAAATGTACTTGTTTTGCAAATGAAAAATACATCTCTTATGATGATGATGACTTGGAATAGTACCTGGAACATAGTTCCATGTATTTGACATAGAGAGCAGAGGTTCATAAAGGGCACTTGAAACTAGTAACACTATGAAACCTGGCAACATAGAGACAAGTCGAATAGCCACTGACATTATCTGCTATATTCCAATGTTAGAGAGCATGCATGGACATAGGGGATAGGCCATTTGGAATATCTGACACATTCCAGTATTAGACATTAGAGGACTTAGGTATCTTCGACAATCGTTTGACTACTTGCCATTGTGCTCATTTCGCACCATGCTTTGGTGAGGGCTTCGCCCTCCCGTACAAGCCGGCACCCGGAGAACTGCCCAACCAGGCAGAGGGATTTTCGCGTTCGGGAACCGGTCTTTACCTGAGAGACCGGTCCCCGGGAGACCGGTCCTTGTCCGAGAGACCGGTTCCCGAGAGCAACATTTTTGGGACTTAGCCAAATTTCGGTTCTCTCTCGCTGGGCCAACGTTCGGGAACCGGTCCCTGCCTGCCAGGGACCGGTCTCATCAGAGATCCCCACAGCCCAGCCCGATGGAACCGGTCCCTCCCTGCCAGGGACCGGTCCCCGAGAGCATTTCTGCCCCAGTGCTGTTTTCGCACTGGTGCTCTCGCGGACATCTCCTCAATGCACTTTATGCATTATAACCACCTTCGGACTTTCCGAAGCTTACACACTCGACAATCAGTCGATTCCCAACGAAGTCTAATCCTCAGATTTCGAGAATTCACTTCCCTTACACCTAAGCTCCAAAAGAGAGCTAAAACCCTTCCAATCCAAGCCCAAGGAAGGTTCTAAACCAATCAATCTAGCCCCAAAAGCCCTAGATCAAAAAGCCCCAAAAATCAACCCTAATACCCATTCTAGGGTTTCAAATGGCAAAATCTACCGAAACAAGAATCAAAGGGTAGAATCAAAGTACTAACCTCTCTAGATACCTCAAAACAAGCTCCAAATCTTCTAGGGTTGAAGATTGGCCCACCACCAAGCCCTATAAGCAAGCTCCAAGCCTTGCAAAGGTGGGAAAGAGAGAAAGGGGTTGAGCTCCAAGCTCCCTCAAGCAAATTCCTCTTCTTCTCCTTCTCCTCCTTCTTCTTCTTCTCTCTCTAGAAGGTGTTGGGAGGGGTGAGAATGAGGAAATGAGAGAGGGAAGAGGAGGAAATGGCTAATAAGCCCATCTAATGTAACAAAATCCCGTGAGGCCCCTCAAAAATTCATTATTGCAACAGCCCGGTCTGGGCAGTTTTCGCCCAGAGGGACCGGTCTCTCCCCAGCAGGGACCGGTCTCATCGTTAAAGTTGCACAAGGACTTGAGCTTTGGGGAGCATCCTATGAGGATTTTGGCTTGCGATGTAAAGAAACTCCGAAATCATGCAATTCATTATGTGAATGTGTTTTGGAGCAACCATGACGAGCGCGAGGCTACTTAGGAGTTGGAGAGTGCGATGCAAGAGCGTTATCCCCATCTCTCCATATGGATTCTTGAGGTACTCGACTTCTAGTTTCGCGGACGAAACTCCTTTTTAGGAGGGTAGAGTGTAATACATTAAACTTTAGCAAATTATAAGGTTCCAGTGTAAGAATAGTATTTTGAGCTATTCTGGAAGTTGTGAGGGTCGTCTGAAGTGTGCCGACCTATTTTTGGAGCTCTTTAGGTGTTAGAATGGGTTTTCGACATTAAAATCCACAAATTACATATTTTTGGTGTTGAGTATTAGTATTGGTGTGAGGTACCGAAACACAGTGGAGTGCCGAAACAAGCAACTCTCAGGTTTTGCGGAACCGGGTTGTGTGTACCGTTATTGAGCTGAGTACCGGTACTACATCGAGCATACTGGAATGCAGCTGAAAATTTGAATTAACAAAGTTATGATTTTGCAAAACTGGACCCTTGGCACTTGAATTGCCGAGTACCGGTACTCCAATTCGTGTACCGGTACCCAATGCTGTTGAATCAAATTTCGTGCAGTATGCAATTTTTGAGTTTTTAAGGGGCCTAAGGGGGATTGTTACATCATGTGTATAACCCTTCATTCCTTTATTTGTTTCCCCTTCGTGCTGAGTGCTAGAGAGAGAAAAAGGTGAGTGTTCTCTCTTTTTCTCGAATTCTTCCTCTCCAAACCTTTAAATCTTGGGATTTGAGCTCTTATTCTTCTTCTTCTTTATGGAAGCTTGCTACTTGGACCTTGAAGGGAGATTGGGAGTGAAGAAAGGAGTTTGTTTAGGGATTTAACTCCAACCCTAGCATCATCCAGCTTGATTTGGAGATTGTGTTGAGATTAGTAATCTTCTTACATCCTCTAATTATAAATTTTGGAAAAATTTTGGAAGAAAATCTAGTTTTGAGGAAACTAGGGTTTATTTTGGAATCTCTTGATTTTATACTTTTGGGGTTGAATTAATAAGTGTGGAACACTCTTTTAGGTTGGATTTGAAGTTTCTTAGCTTTGATTTGGACTTTGGACAAGTTCTACTTGGTCAAAGATAATTTTCACCTTTTTTTTTTTGAATTTTTGGTGAATTTCGTGGTGAGCATTTTAGAAGCTTGTAACCCTTTGAGAATTTTCCTTAGGGTGCTAGAAGTCTTGTGGGCAACTTCGTTTGAGAAAACGAACGAGTTCAAAGGTTATCCGATGGGTTTGACCTTATTGAAATTGGTGAACTCCTCCCCCTATGCCTCCTATATTGCTATAGGATTTAAATTGAGGCGTATTCACGCTTTTCATGACATGATAGGATTTTAGGGTACATGATACACACATGTTAAATATAAAAGTTTTCATACTCTATGTAGTAGAAAATTATGATGTGAACATGCATATAATATGGTATGTAGTTGTATTTCCTTTTATGCAAATATAGAAATGCATGTTAGAGATGGGTAAATGAAAAATCCTATGGGTGACACGCCCCGAGCTCCGCCAATTTGGTCAGATTCGGGCACGCCGACAGACCGCCGAACGGACAGAGCTTTCCCTGTACGTCCTAGGCGTCACAATCCATATAATGCAACAGAAGAGGTCCCAACCAGGAACAGCATTCACACATAGATTGTATAAGTATCAAAAAACATAAAAGGCTAACAATGCTATTACAAGCATTCATCTCACAGANATTTCACCCAAACATGTCCAAAAGATACCAAGGGACCTTCACAAGCTACCAATCCAATTTGGAAGCAATTCCTTTGCATTTTGACATTATTGGAGCCGAATTAGCAATAGAATCAGCTCCAATTTCATTATACGGCAGAAATTTCTCCTTTTTGCACTACCACTTCGCACTGAACACTTCAAAACCCTTTGAAAGCACACCATTGGCTTTTCCAAAACTTCACAATTGATTCGGAGATACCACAATTTATCCTCACGCCTTACTTTAATTCTTTTAATCAAAGTTAGCGTCGGAAATCTGAAATTCTCTTTATATTTCGTTTCGCGCCCAATTTGCGCCGAAACACTTATTTATCTCCAGAATTCATTCACACGCATCACAAATCACTCGGGGATGATGTCCAACTAGCTCAATCCTCACTTTGACCCTCTAGGTCAAAGTTGACATCGCAACTCCAAGTTTCCATACGTTACAATGGGACATCATATGGTTAGTGGAATTATTATGTTCAACTTGCATGGCAACCAATATACTTGTTTTTGACAAAGGCAAAAATGACATAATGCATGTTAGTGACAAAATGTGGAGTTAAGCATGTTGCACTTAACTTAAATGAACAATTAGAATTTGACATCATGCTCGCCCATGCGGGATTGGGCGCTGAAGTGGAGGCGAGGCTCATTCCTAGAGAGGAAATATTGACTACCACGGGATAATTAGGCACGACACAAGTCGGGACTATACCTTGTGTAAGTCCTCGATGATTGGGTAATTGTAATCAAACTTAATGTTGAACATTACTACTAGCTAGCGCATGACATTTGGATATAACTATTAGTCATTGTATGCTCATTCATGTGATAGTATAGACTCCATACTTGTTAAATAACATAGTTAATTAGAGGCATAGTAGTATTTGAATCATAATGTTTAACATTATTCATACTTTATTAGTAATGACTTTTACTTTTGCCTCAGTTGACCTAGTGGTGTAATTCGTTTTTTTCGATGGCTTACCCACTCGGAACTATTGTTTAATAGTTCTCACCCCCATGTATTTGTTGCTTTTGTTTTCAGAGTCTTCCACTGCGAGAGAAGATAGGGACCGCAACAAGGGAGTTGCGACTAGCTAGAGCCCTCGGGAGATTTTTGCCTAGGTGGACACCTTTCTTTTGTTTTTGTTGAAAGATGTATTAGACCATTTTGTATAGAGACCACCTTATGCCATGAGATGTACTTTTTCTAAGCTTATGTATATCTTGTGATAGTTGTATCCTTTGTTGTATAACTTGTTATTTTTCTTTAGTAAATGTTGCTTTCTTGTTTAGTTTAGTACTTACGCTCTGATTACCATGTTAGGATTATTTTTCGTGTTCTCTCTATTGTATGTTTCGTAGTAGACGCCTTGTGTGCACCGGGGGTGCCTTGTGCATACGGCGAGTCTGTTCACGTGCCGGGTAGGCTTCAGCTTGGGCCCGGGCGTGATAGCTAGACTATGTTAGAACCGTTTTGGTGTGAAATTGATACAAAAACGGAGCTTGGATTGAGCTTTGTCTCAATCTGAGCATTTAGTGGTTTTTCGGACACGCGGAAATGGATTGGGGCATCCAAAAGTACTTGAATGACGTGAGCTTGGGTGTCAATTATGCATGTCCAAATCTGTTGTACCAGTGTTCTGATGTGATTCGGATACTATTCTAGGTGCCCGATATTACTATAGTAGCCCTGAATTTGTTTTACTTGTGATTTGATTAAGGTGGTTAGTGCAGACTTAGCATGTTGACTTATCACCTTTCCAGATGCAGAATCGAGTGCCCAAAAATATTTCAGGCAGAGTTACGATGAAATTGAACGATCGACTGCAAGGAGCGACATCCGAAATGCCAATTATAAGGTTTTGGGCTCCCGAATGATGGAATTGGGCGCCCCAAATGTCATGGCTGGGAATGGAATTTTTGCAAATTTGTGGACTTTGTTCATTATGTATATCCGCAGAGGTGCTGATTATTTGACTTTCTTTTCCTCCTTCTTCTACACATACAGAGAGAGAAAGAAGACGAGAGGGAGCTTGGGAAGAGATTGTGATCGAGGAGGCTACTAGGAAACGCGATTTTGGCGATAAGTAAAATGTGTAAATTGGAATTTGATTGAGATTTTTGGGGACTATGATTTTGCATTGGATGATTTGGGCTTATCATATTCTTTCAGGAGTAGAATTTTCACTGTGGTTTTTGCAGGATACCGATGTTGAGCTTCTTCTCTTATCAATTTTCTTTCAGAGTATCTATCTAGGTGGGTTCCACGTTTTCAAGAACGGTGAACTACTTACTATGTCTATTTTTTAGCATTTTTGAAATCCTATTAAACTTGCTTGTGGTACTATTATATTGGTTTCTACTATCTACCTATTCATATACTTATGTGAGAGATTATCTAATAGTCGTAGTATGATTGATTTGTGTATCTTGGCTATTATATATCTTGTCAGATCCCATTTATTAGCGATGTACCATGATACATGTATTAAACTAGAAAAAATGCCAAAAAGACTATTGGACACTCAGTGAGATATATGATTGTGACTGGGACTTGAGATAATGTTATTATGATATGTTTGATCATTGCACATGACCATAACTTGCATTGGGCTGAAATGAGCTCAATAGTGAGTAGTGTGATATATTATGATACTCAGTTGGGTTGCACCCCACGAGTGCTCCTCCGAAGCAGATGAGCATTGGTGGCTGACTAGATGTGCTAGGTGTATTCGTGGACACCAGTTTAGGGTTGGTTATCCCGCATACGGTGACACAGTGTAATATACCAGATTTTAGTAAAAAAAATAAAAATAAATAAAAATAGTGTGGGATACTATTTTTATTGGATTTAGAGAAGTAAAACATAAGTCGGAATTGGTTTGTGCTGAAATCGGAATGAAAACAGAAAATTTAGAATTTTCTGTTGGAAACGAGACAGATAAATTAGCAAAAAAATGCACAGTTTTAGAAAATTATGAAAATTGGAGGATAAGTCAGAAATATTTTTATGAGGCTAGATTTAAAGTTTCATATTATTCTGACACCCGAAAGTTGAGAAATAAAACCCGAAAGCTATCTGATAAAGATTACAGTTCGGTACAGTTTTCGATGACCAAACGGGGTCGAAACTAAAAACTTAAAGTATATTCTTTTTCAGTACGTTAAACCGAATATGACTGTCAAATTTGAGTTCAAACGGATACTCTGGGAGCTCCGGCGAAAGATATCAGATTTTAAATTGCCTGGAGTGAATAGTGTCGGGGTGTAATTAATTAAAGAAGCTAATTAGCTTCTTCTCCTCCATCAGCCGACCACCATGGCCGACACACCCACACACACGCACACATGGATGGGGAAGAGAAACTCCCCTTTCTCTCTCTAAATATCTCTCTCATCTCTCTATATCTCTCTTTAAAAATTGGAGGGTTGGTGGAGATCGAGTCTACGAACGCGTTGGAGGGCGAGATCGAGCTTTCGTGCGCCGTTGGAGCGGTTCTGTGTTTCGTTTTGCCGGCGTTCACATTAGTTAAGCTTTTCGGATTTGGTTTAATCCCTTAGCCTTTAAGTGCAGCTAGATAGCCTCTACTGATGAGCTATTGATAGATGTTGTTCCATTTAATTGGATTATTCTGGAGATTATATGTCATGACGTAGGGCCTCACAAATGCCTAATTTTGAAAAGTATGAGGGTTATGATCAAATTATTGACCCTCCGTATAACCAAATTGCCTATGATAAAACGAACGCTGTTGGCAAAGACGGTTCGCGCAATCCGACGACCGTTACAATTTATTAAAGAAACGGACGTTTAGACTTCTTACCGACCTAGAGGGCCGAGGCGACGCGTCAAATCGTGGAATGGCATTTGAACGCACCTCGTGACATAACCGAAGACCTTTTAATTTTCGGATATGGATCGGAGGCTGTTCGGGTCGTCGGCGTGCAAAGATCGGGCCCAAACCGGAGTTTTCGGAGCGCGAGCTGATGCAGTGTCGCAAGCAATCGCGATAAGCGTTTTGAGTGGGTCTGGTCTCACCGAAGCGATGTACGGATCGCTTTCCATTGCTAAATAGTATGTTTACTATTGATGGCATTGATAAAGTATTGCTATTTAAGAACACTGCCATGATAAAAATTATAGTATGCTCGCATTTCAACGAACTGCACTGTTTAAAGATTAAAGTATGTGTATCTATAGAATGATTGATAAAGATTAAAGGTCTACTATTTAAAGAATGCATGATAAGATAGAGCAATTGTAAGAATGTATGAGGTTGATGTATATTTTACATGAGTATATTATAGAAATGCTAAATATGTCAAAACGTAAGTTATGAGATTTATAGCTAACGAGAATCGCAATGTGGTAAATGTTAGTGTACTCATGCATAAATGCTAAGTGATGACTACCAATGCGATGACAAGTAATATCCGCTAATAACATAGATCAGAGTGGCTATTTGGAAATGTAAAGTGAGACACTAGAGTTAGCTGTGCGAGACATCAAAGCAAAATAAATTGTTGTAAAGAACAATGTAATGGCTAGGGGCAATTGTGAAGGTAAGTGCATAAAGAATAATAGCAAAGTGAAAGAGATAATGAGTAATGTAGAGACAATGTAAGGTAATGTGCATACAAGAATAAGCAACAGTGTAAAGAATAATGGATAATGGTAAAGACATATGTAATAGTAAGCTGGCCATAAAGAACAAGCAAGTGAAAGAACACAGCGAGAAATTGGCTAGAGTAGCAACAATGCTGACATAAAGAACACTAGAGTTAGATGATGTGCATAACAAGAACAAGTGTGGTATCCAAAGAATGATAATACTAAAGTAATTTGTTAATTGTCGGATATAAAGAATAATGATGCTAGCTTTAGCATAATGGTGATGTAAGAATACCTAGAGTTAGTGTAAAACAATGATCATACTCACATATCCTTAGAGTAAGGATTGATCAATACTTAGCTATGAGTTCGTGCCGAGGGCGAGCGCTCCCCTCGACGATTGCGTCCGAGTTTTGCATCTACGCCGATGAAGTAACCAAGCGTCCTAGCGGGTTGGAGTTCCTGCCGATGATGGACTAAATGCTTGAAGGCAAGGTTAATTGGCTACTACGGATAGTTTAGCCAAAAAGATCATGAATTGGAAAGTGTGAGCTGATATCATTATGAATAGTGACCAAGACCGCGAGTCAAACAAATAGTGCATAGTCCTAAGATATGCAACCTTAGGAAGAGAGTGATAATGAGAAAGACTGTTTAATGTTATAAAAGAATGCAAATGTGTATGAATGAGCCTAAGGCACGAGTGCCCTTAGTAAAGGATAAAGAAAAAAGAATAACTAAAGAATAAAGAAGTAAACGAATAAAGATAAAGAATAAAGAATGGCTAATGAATAAGATTGCATATTCTAAGAAAGCTATGCTGTTAAGAATGACTAAGTTGCATAATTTGCATATTTCTGAAGAAATGTATTGCATGATGTTATATGTATATATATCTGTTGGACTAACATGTTGCAGTGCCTCCTTTGGACCTGGTGGGTTGAGCTCTTCCTTTGGGTGGCTGTACCCACTGAGGACTATGGACAATAGTCTCACCCCCGTGTTGTTGTTTTTGGGGGTACAGGTTCACACGCGAGCGGCGAGGCGGCGCGAGGAAAGGACGTAGCTCCGTAGTTAGCGCCCTACCACTGAGACCAAATAGCAGCACCCTGAGTCGGCTTCGTAGAGGTATAAGAAAAGAAAAGAAAAGAATCGATGTTGTAATATTATGTTTAGAAATCGATTGTATATTTGGAAGTTGAGGATCAATGTAATGAAAAATGCGATGTAAAATGATGAGATGAATGATTGTAATAACATAGGATGTGTTATGTTGTTTGATACCTTCCTTATGCAATCGTTGTTGAAAATTGTTCCTGTTTGGAACCTCTTGTACTTGTATTGATTGCGACGCCTTGAACGTATAGGGGAGACTCTGTCCGTGTGCAGGGGAAACCCTGTCCGTTCGGCGGTCTGTTGGCGTGCCCGAATCCGACCAAAGAGGCGGGCTAGGGGCGTGACAGATAATATGGTATCAGAGCATAAAGTAGAGAATAGGAAAGTGGTTTAGATGAACCTAGGAAACCCTAGGATAGTAAACCATAGGAGATTAAGGCTCGTGAGAGACGAGGACTTGTGACTTTTGGCGAAAGGTTAAGGGATTGGGTTGTGTTGTAAACCTCTAAAAAGGATATTAGAGGTAGATCCAAGGTGTGGTCTATTCTCAACCGAGGGTGTTCATGTTGGACGCGTACAACATGAAACCGAGTGATGAGAATAGATGCCCTTGTATGACTTTCGCCCGATTTGAGTTGATGTCGGTTGTTTCATACTCGACCTAGAAGGTTGAGAGTTAGTTGAGTTGTCATGTTCTAGGTAACGATGGCACCGCGTAGGCGATCTTCGTTTAGATCGACGCGGGGTGGGACAAGTGATGTCCCTGAGCAATCCGAGGCGAGCTGAGACTTGGAACTTCGCGAACAGTTGGCCACACTTGTGGTGTGGTGAGGCAACAAGCTGATGTGGTGCAGCGGCAGCAGGAGGCTGCTATGCACCAGGGGGAGCGAATTAAGAGACTCCAAAAAAATTGTAGGTGTAATATATCGAAACTCGGTGGTCGAAATATCGAACTTTAGTCAAAGTGACCAAAGTGTGAAATGGGTATGCTTTGGAGGGGCCGAGGACGTCAAAACGAGTAAAAGTGCCTCGGAGAGGTCTTTGAGAGCGTTGGAATTGAAAATTTGCAAAGCTGCAGGTTTTCAGCTCTCAGGGACCGGTCCCGGGTCGGGGAGACCGGTCCCCGAGCGCGTGTGGAGTCTGGGAGCTGAAGATTTGGCTAAGTCTTGGAAATGCAGCTCTCGGGAACCGGTCCCAAGGGGACAGTGTGACGCACTGGACCTTTGCAAATTGCGAGGTTCGAGTGATTGGATGTGTTTCAAGCTTTCCCACACTTGGTGGAGGGTTGTAGAATGTTTTCCGACCTAAGAAGTTCGAAAACCTGAGTTCTGGACGAGTCTTGAGAATTTTTACTCTCAAGGACCGGTCCCTGAAAAGAGAGACCGGTCCCCCAGTGAGAAGTGTTGCGGCAGCCCTGAGGCAACTGGTCCCTTGCAGGCGAGACCGATCCCCGAGCGCGTTCTCGCAGTGAAAGACCGGTCCCGCGCGGGGAGAGACCGATTCCCGAACGTTGGTTTTTCGGGTTCGCAGCGAGAGACCGGTCCCTTGCAGGGAGAGACCGGTCCCTCTGGGCGAAAACTGCCCAGACTGGGCTGTTGTAATATTCGATTTTTGAGGGACCTAGCTAGATTTTGTTGCAATAGAGGGTCTATATGACCCATCCACTCTCTCTTCTCCTCATTTCTCTCCTCTTAACCCTCTCTACACCCTTGATAGAGAAGAAGAAGAAGAAGAAGGAGAAGGAGAAGAAGGAAGGAAGAAGATGATGATTGAGAGCAACTAGTGGACTTGGAGCATCTTCCTCACCCTCTCTTCTTCCTTGGTGCTTGGAGCTTGGACTTGGAGCTTGCAAGAGAGAAGATCTTCACCCTTTGAGCTTGGATTGAAGCTTCTTAGAGGTTGGTAGCCCTTTCTCTCCATCTAGACTTTGGATTTGAGGTTTTCTTGTGTTGGTACCCTAGAATGAGGTTTTAGGGTTGATTTTGGGGCTTTTTGATCTAGGGCTTTTGGGGCTAGATTTTTTGGATTGGAACCTTCCTTGGGCTTGGATTACAAGGATTCTAGCTCTCCTTTGGAGCTTTGGAGAGGATTTCTACTCTTGAGGTGAGTTTTGGCCCTTTTGCTTCTAGGTTAATGTTTGATCCTATAGTTGATCGTAATGCCCGTGTATCTCTTCGCTCAATACTTTTAGGGTATTTTGAGGCTCGTGGACAACTCCGTTCGGCGAATCAAAGGAGCACGCGACGGTTCGGTGGGTTTGACCTAGCCACACAATGAGAAAATCTCATTGTTGATGATTTAAGTATTATAAAATGAAAAAGCATGCATATTCTTGTTATATGTATTTATTGTGAATTTTAGAATGCTTAAAATGCCTATGTAGCATATAGTAAAATTTTGGGCCTCTATGTAGTAGAGAGCATGCATGTGTGATGTAGCATTCTGGTTGAGATTTGAAACTAAGATCCCTATTATGAAAATGAACCTTGCTTTCATGCATTTAGCTTATTTGCCAATTGTGACATTAGGGATTTTTGGAAGCCTAAAGAGGCTTGAGGACCTAGACTATTTGAGAGATTGGGCCAATGTCATAAGGAGGCATTGGGCCCGGGCTAAAGTGAACCTTGCTAGTATTGTTTTAATTGGAATGTGGAACATGAATTGGGCATGATTAGTTGTGATGCTTAAGTGTCGTAAAGAGGCACTAAGCAAGTGTGTGCGTTGGAGCATCACTTTGAGACTTTGGACTAGATCCTTGGGGTGCTAGTGACCTTGCCATGTGAGAGGCATGAGAGTAGAGTACTTGAGACTTTGACCTTACTTGTTTGCCATTTGTGCTCATTCGCACATACTTGTGAGGGTCGCTCCCTACAAGCCGGCACTCCGGAGTTAGCCTACGCGACTTATGTTCGCTCGTGCGGTATTGAGTAGCCTACGGGGTCGAGTGGGATAGACACATTTCGAGAGTAGGGATGTCGGGCTACCACAGGCACTTAGGCGGCACAAGCTGGACTACCTTTGGTAGGTCCTTAATTGGAAATGGAAATCGACACGGGATGAGTTTATTATAATCACTACTAAATAGAGAGTAGTAGTTAGATTACTCAGACTTGCTTCTAGCATAGATTTGGACTTTGGATATACATACAAACATGTAGTATGCTAGGAGACATTGCTTATTTGCATTCATATAAACAATGTTGCTATGATAAAGGATAATTCTCATAATTTTATTAAGCAAACCATGACATTATTTATGGCTAAGTAGAGACGTATCCTTCATGACAAGATAATTGTGCATTACATAAATGCCATGTTTAATTTTAAGTAATAGTTTAGCTTTTTCATTATACTTTCATAAATGCAAATTACTCGTTATTACCATTGCTTCCGACTTACCCTTTCCTTTTGGGGCCTAGTGGTGCATTGAACTGAGGGCAGTAATTGCCCACTGGGAACTATAAATTATAGTTCTCACGCCCTCTGTTTTATGTCTTCTTTCAGAGCCTTCCACGCCGGGAGAGGCTAGGGACCGCGGGAAGGGAGTTGCTTCGAGCTAGCTTCCTTCGAGGACGATTCGATAGGTGGTCTACCTCTCGACGTTTCATTTTGTGAGAGGTTGAGAGTTTACCCGTGTACTAGAGACCACCATTTTTGTACTAGACACTGATATTGTACTTCTTATATTTTCTTTTATGGTTTAGTTATGTTTCTTTTTACTCTGGTTTAGATGATAGAACTTTACTCGCTCTGATATTACTAGTTGTTATTCATTCTAT